>NW_006434369.1:825828-871502 GCF_000325575.1 Pteropus alecto
TTTAAAGAAACCCCTTTTTTATTTTTTTTTTTTTTTTTTTTTTTTTTTGAGGTAGATGTGGCTGTAGACTTGCCTTGTTTTCATCGATTTTCCCATCGGTTTGTTTTTCCCTCATTATTTTCTGACACTATAATAAATTACAATAAAGAGTCACCAGAAGCCAAAATCCTTTCAAAAATAATTTTCCCATGCTGAGAAAGGAAAAAGATACAATGGAATAAATAAATTTTCTTCATTACATAAGAAAAATTCATGTCCATTCCCATTAAGTGAATTTCGCTTATGAGACACATATAACACTGAGCCTTACAGCTCACTGCTGAAATTCTTATTTACCAAGCAACCACTTGATCCATCTAGCTTAACATCTTAACTAGGGAAATGAAAAAAGCCTGGAATTAAGAGGTTGTTTTTCACATGCAGAGTCAGAGAACAAAAACAGGGACCCACATCTGTACTGATTTTAGTTCTGTAAGCTTTGCATCTCTTCTTAGGAGATCAGCACTTGCAAACTGCTGTTAACTGGGATAATTACACAGTACTCTGAGTAGGGAGCATAATAACACTGTGAGTGTCCAAGGGTTTGAACAATTTGGACTGATTTTGTATGGTGTATAATTTACAGTAAAGATTCAGAATGTCTTCTTTTTTTCTTTAAGAACAGCTTTCATCCTTTTGCTCTAGATTATTATACTTGAAGACATGTATTCACAGTCAAATTTGATACAGATAAATCTAAACATCTGCGATACTAGAATAATTTTATTGGCACTTACACAGTACTGTCTCAGGCCGTTTCTGTCTGTAATTGACAGAGCCCTAGAAGTTAGCTGAAGCTCATCCACCTCTAAAGCTAGGTCTAAAATGGGTGAACTGACATCAAGACCTTAATATAATTGTTAAGAAATTAATCAGTTTGGAAATATGAAAGAGAAAGATTATCTAAAAATAGTATGTAGAAACAATGAAATGCTCAAATGTATAAAGTATTAAAATGACTAATATTTTGAGTTATATTTAAGTTGTGATTATAGTTCAGTGAAAATAAGGCAAATGAATTAAAAACACACACACACACACTTCAATAAGCTTCACTCGCTTGTTTATTCTTTCGGGCATTCGACAAGCAATGGTTTACTGTGGGGAAAGCAGGGGCACTCTGAAGAGTGCTGGAGACTACATGGCTGAACCAGACACTCTGTCCTCAGCAATTTCAAAGATTAGCTTCTGGGTAAATATATGTAAAAGGCAAACAAAGTAGAAATCAATATTTCTAAGATAAAATGGAATTTTACCTCTTTTATAGCTAATTAATTTGTATTGTAATTTTCTCCCCAGCACCTAGCACAGTGCCTGATATGTAGTAGGTGCTTGTTAAATAAATGATGCAAATTCATCTATTATATTTCAAGTTATAACTTATTCTGATCATTAAGAAGAAACTTTGAGTGAGAGTGTGCAAAGAGAATCCAAATAATGGAAGAAATTATTTGCAAATCATGTGTCTGATGAAGATCTAGAATCTAGCATTTATAAAAAACAGTTACATTTAACAGTAAAAAGGCAACACAAATTTTAAAAGTTGCAATAGCAAAAAAATTTGAATAGCCATTTCTCAAAAGAAGATATCAAAATGGTCAACAAGCATATGTAAGGATACTCAATATCATTGTAGTCATCAGAGAAATGCAAATCAAACTCAAAATTAGATCCACTATGATGAGCATAGAAAAAATCAGAAGATAACAAGTATTTGTGATGATGTGGAGAATTATAGCTCTAGTATTTTGCTGATAGGAATGTAAAATGGGGCTACTGATGTGAAAAATTGTTGATCATCAATAAGTTAAATATAGAATTATAATGTGACCCATCAATTCCACATCTAGATACGTATATATGCAAAAGAATGGAAACAAGAGTTCAAACAAAAATTGTACATGAATATTCATACAGCACTGTTCACAACGGTCAAAAGTTAGAAATAACTCAAACGTCTACTAAAGAATGGATAAACAAAATGTGGTATGCCTATGTAATAAAATATTACTCAACCACAAAAAAAGAATAAAGTACCAATATTTGCTACAGTATGGATAAACCTTTAAAAACATGCTAAATGGAAGAAACCAGGCACAAAAGGCCATCCATTATATGATTCTGTTTACAGGAAATAGCCAAAATAGAAAAACCCATAAAGAAAGCAGATTAGATTAACAAGTTTATTGTAATATGCCTAAATTGTTGGCTTGCTAGTTCTTTTTTTTTTAATTAAGAAATGGGTTAGGCCATTAAAACAGTTGCTAAGATTTACTTGAAACAATGGTATAGTGAATTAATTGCAGCACTATAATATTCTTGTCATTTTCTTTGTATACTATAATTTCTATGGAACTTGGATTTCTTTGAGCATCATTACTTAATAGAAATGATCTGACAGAAAGATAGCCTTTGACCTTCAGGAGCTCATAATCTAATAGAGAAGATAAAGATGTAAAAAAAATTAAAATGTATTTTGATAAAAGCAAGCAATAGAAAGTGTACCTGAATTTAAATTGGGAAAGTCAAGGCAGGCATCCTTGGGGATGGAAGGGACACATAATTGATTGGAGATGAGGAGCAGAGAATCAAACTGATAAGATACCAGGAAGTAGGAAGAGCATGTGCAGTGACATGTGAGGTGATAGTGCTTTTGAGAAACTATTCATTGTTTCAGGGGCAACTATGAGAGAAGACTTCATAAGGCAAGAGAGAACTGAAAGGTCTTGTATGCTAATCTAAGGAGAAGGAGACTGAATCTGATCTCTAATGGAAGCTTAGGAGGAATTTAAGCAACGAGTTTAACAAAATAAGACTTCAATTTTAGAAAGATTGCAGTCTGACTCCAGAAAATAAATTGAGGGGCACTAAGACTGCAGGCAAAGAGAGCAGATATGGATTAAAAACGATGAGGGACGAAGAAAACCCCAAGAAAGTAGTAGCAGTCAGTACCGTTCTTATAATCAGCCCACAGCTCCAGCTCTCCTCTCTCCTCTGGTGTATTCTTTCCCACAATGTAAAGAGTCCCTAAGGATAAAAAGACATACTCTAGAAGCCTGCACCCTTCCTTCTAAGTCTACATCACTGGAATTTCCAATCCAAATAGCCACATGCATGCTCTCAGGGTATAATTTTAAAACGAATTAATATAGCTCCATTCTAGATAACTCAATATTTATCCTTTCTCCTCAAACCTCTATTTTCTCCCCGAACAGAAGATAGCCCTTCTTTCAACCCATTCTCTTATTGAACTCTATTCACTTTTTATTTCTCACCATTCCATTAACATTGCTATTCTCAAGACAACAAATATGTTCTACAGTGTGAAACCCAGTGGTAATCTCTCAGTTCTCACCTTTGCTCATACTATCAAAAGACTTTAACATAGCTGGTAACTCCCTCTTTCTTGAAACACTGTCTTCACTTTGTATGCAGAACCCTTTCATACTCATGTTTATCATTTAGTCTTACCAGCATATTTTTCCTTTGCTGCTGCTTCCTAATATTCCTGATCCTTAATCACTGGAGTTCTCTGATCTCCTTTTTAAGGGGTCACTTCCTAGGTGATTTCATCCAATCTTGTATGTTTCAATAACATTCATATATTATTAACTCTCAAATTTATTTTTAAGTTCCAACCCAACCCTGAACTACAATTTTATATCTGACTATCTGGTAGGTATGTCTACTTGGATGTTGAATAGGAACCATAAATTTAATATATCAAAAGTGAAAGCCCTGTTAATTATCCTCTTTCCACTACCATCTCCACACAGAAAAAGATTGGCTTCTTGCTCATCTTATTAAATAGCAACCTCATTACTCTAGTAACATTGGTCAACAACTTGTCTTAGCTCTTCTTACTTTTTCATACTTAGATCAAACTTATCAGTGTATCCTCTAGCTCAAATTAAAATATATCCAAAAATCTCCATTTATATGAATTTCAAGAACAAGTTCAGAGAAGTCAGAAGAGAGATTAGCAGTGGAAGTGAATATTGACTGGGAGGAAGCACGATGAACTATCTGGAGTGATATAAATATTTTTAAGTCTCATGGTCGTAGAGGAATGGAGACAACACTTAGCGGTTGGGCCATGCTGCAAGTGTGTTTCCCTGCCCTGATGGTCCTGAAGATGTGTCTCGATCCCGGCTCTCACAGACAAAACTGGAGACTATGCTTAGCAGTTGGGCTGGGCTGCAAGTTTGCTTCTTTGCCCAGGCAGGCTATAAAATAACCTCTGTAGATGCTATGCTGAGTGTTTGTAACCTTGCTTCTCAGTGGGGTGGGATTAAAGATTATACTCAGCAGTTGGGTGAAACTTTGAATTTGTTTTCCTGATCAGGAGAGACCATAGAATGGGCCCATTGGCTGGGGAGCTGAATGAGACAGAAGCTCCAAGTTTTCTAGCCAGACAGGGCCAACACCTTGGTACCGAAGAGGGGCAGAGCTGCTGGTCACCATCTCTTCCTAGGCATCACTGCAAGTAGAAAATGTAGTCCGCCAAGACCTGAGCACTAGTTGCTATAAGCCCTGGCCCCTTTCTCCACTTCTACCTGATCCCCATTGGTTGAGCCCGTCCCTCAATCTCGACCAGAGTGGGCCCTCTAAGAAGCATCTCACAATGCTAGGAAAACTCATGCCCACCCTATCACCCCGGGGGCTCTCTTTTGCCCACTGGAGAAACTACAGGCCCGGGGGACTCTCTCAGTGTGGGGCTGTGCTAGCCTGGCAGAGGGGTGATGTGGTCAAAGTGAACAGCAACTTCTTTTACCCTGATGGTCTTTTCCTGTCTCTGTGATCCAGGGGAATGCTTCAGCCCCAATCCTAGGGTTCTGCGATTTTCACAATGATGTCTTGCCTAAGGATAGTTGCTAGTCGGTGTTCTTGTGAGAGAGATTAAAGTCAGTAATAAACTATGTCACCATCTTTATGATGTCACCTTTGTCAGAGTCAATTCTTGCCACCCTTGCATTGCTACATTTTTGTTCTGCCACACTGACTTCTACTATGATCTGTTCTTTCATATGGCTCCTTTTACATTACAAAAAAAGATCATATGACCTCTCTGTTCAGAATCCTCAATGGCTTCACACATCACCTTGTGTAAAAATGATGGCCTTTGTAACAGCTTATAGACTATATGTGTTCTGACCCACACGACTTTCCGACCTCACATTCTAACATGACTTGTTTCTTTGATCACTGTGCTCTAGGCACACATGACTCCTTGATTTTCTCTAAACACTCCAACCAAGTTCCTGTCTCAAGACTGATCTTCCTCCAGATATTCACAAGTTTGGCTGCTATAGTTCTTTCATGTCTCAACCTGTATAGCCCCTTATCATAGAGGACTTCACTGACCAATTTATGTAAAAAACACCACTTTTGTTTTCTGCTTTATTCTTCTTCATAGTATTTATTATTTCACATGGTTGTTTGTTATCCATCTACCTCCTCGAGACTGACTAATCCATGAGAGTAATGCTCAAAATATGTTTTTTTGAAGGAATGAATATAAAAATATAATATTTGGAAAGAAGATGGTAGATTTAGTGTTGATCATGTAGAAATTATACATGAGCATTGTATATCTTTTTTTTTCTTTTTCCGGAGCTCAAGAGAGACCAGCTGGATATAGATTTAGAAAACATTAACATAAGTGACAGTGAAGCCACAAATATGGATATAGAGTATATAGTTTGTCATTAATAAAACCATTGCCTCAAAGTTAAACAATTGTAGACCTTGGCATTGACCCTAAGCAGTATGACTTTCCTTATAGACATGTCCAATCAACTTAGACATTGAAAACTAGAAACTATAGGACCAAGAGTCAAGAGGTCTTGGGGTCCTTTAGACTG
This sequence comes from Pteropus alecto, assembly GCF_000325575.1. Taxonomy (NCBI): domain Eukaryota; kingdom Metazoa; phylum Chordata; class Mammalia; order Chiroptera; family Pteropodidae; genus Pteropus; species Pteropus alecto. Next base: position 831,732 of record NW_006434369.1, read on the forward strand.
AGCCACACAATATGCACATCTTTTTAATATCTAGTTTCAATGGCAGACCACATAGAAATTCAGAATGCCCAAGAATACTAAACAAGTGCTCTATTATCTTGTTCCACCTTCCAAATAAGAAAAAAAAAATAAGAAAAACTGAATCTTTTATATTTAAGAAATTTCTATCTGTGCAATTGTAACAGAATGCTGAGTGGATACTTTCCTATCACCCCAGAATTAGCGAGTGGGGTTCAAAGATGAACACAGAGAAGTGATGGTTACTCCTACATTCTAAAAGGAGTCAACATTGAAAGGCCCAGATAACTCCCTAGGACTTAAAGAGAGACAATCAAAATTATTCTGCTTTTTCAACCATTTTCCCATTAGCTTCTTCTAGCAAAGTTATAAAGAGACTCAGGATATATAGGGAGTAGTGGGTTGTTGGCTTAGAGGCAGAGTCCTGTGGCTTTTCTCTTTTCCTGTGTAGTAATAGGATGGGAACATGCTCTGTTCTCTCTGCACAGCCAAGTAAGAAGTCTTAAAAGAAAGACTGACATTGTTCACCTGCTTAGGAAGAGACTTCTTATCTGCCTTCTGTCCTTTTGAATGAAGATAGGGAATAAGGTAAATGGCTGAGCAGAGAAAGGAGGCCACAGTAAAATAATCTGCAATCCTATGTTTTTGGTGATTGCTGTGGCTTAAATAGATTTAAAAGAAAGAAGACAATCTTGAGCAGCCCAACAAAGCCCCGTCTCGAGCAGTTATATATTATATAAAACTGGGGCAAAGGAGGTTTCCCAGAAGAATGTGACTTCAGAATACCTGTCTAGAAAAGGTAACTGAGAAGGTACTGATGAATGTCAAAAATAAATAGTTTTCCCAAGAGCCAATCACAGAACCAGTCCCTAGATGTAACACGAGATGGCTGACAGGTCCCAAGACATAGGCTCTTACCGTCTATGAGTTTGGCTCTAGGAACTCAATATTTGTGACAGGCCCTGCTGGATGCCCAGAAGCTGCATACCTGTGTCATGAGCAACCTCAAAAGAGGTTGAACAAGTAGCAACACTTGTTAATAAGAAGATATTTGATGCTTTCATTTATTTTAGCCCTTTCCTCCAACAGCATTAGAGAAAGGGCACAGAAAAGAGAAAGAAGGGCGTGATAGAACAGGCTACATAGCCATCATTTCTAGTTGTCAGCTAAAACTTGACTAACAAGAATGGACTAGGAAGAGAGAACATTAATTAGATATAAAATTAAGAAGTAAGTAGATAGAAAGAAAGAACTTTTTTAACTGCTGAAAGAGACAGAAGAGTCATGATGGTTGGCTGAGACGTCTTAACGTTGGCAGGATAGATTTTTCCAAATATGACTGAAAACATTGAAGGAGGAAAATTTATTTTTGTATCTGGTTATATAGATTTTTTAAATATCACATTATTGTGGGTTTTTAAAAAACATTTTGGTGCTCCTTAGTTTCTCCTGAGAATCAGTTTCCATTTGGTATATTTTTTCTTTGATTTGAAAAACTTCCTTAAGAATTTTATGCAGTGCAGATTACATGGTAACAAATTCTCATAGTTTTCTTTTATATAAAAATGTCTTTATTTTTGTCTTTATTGGGGTATGTTCTCTCACTCTAAAGATTGATTCCACTAGCTTCAGAAATTCATTGTTTCAATGATAAATCAGAGATCACTCGAATCATTCGCTCCCTCTTTTTTAATATTTTGTTCTTTCTGGATCTTTTCAAGATTTTCTCTTTATCTTTGTTTTTTTGTTTTTGTTTTTGTTTTTTTTTTAGCAGTGAACTGTTATTACTTTGGTATTATTTATTTATTTATTTTTTTATTTATCCTGCTTGGAATTTGCTAAAATTCTCAAATGTTTAAACCTATGCCTTTCAACATACCAATACCAATAACACCAATCCACTTCCCTGTCATACGTTGCCCAGCATTTAGTTTTAAATATTCTTTGGGGTATCCTTGAAAATATCTGTCAGAGCATTAGACAGCTTTCTGGCCATTTCTTAAAAAAGGACATTTTATTAACTTTTACATGCTGTCATAATATTTTCAAGCTCTACCTTAATGAACAAATATTTAAAACTCAATACTGGGCAATACTGGATAGGAAAGTGTACTGGTATTGTGCCTAGTAAAGATTATTTAAAAGATTCATAAACACGATAAAACAATAACAATAACAATAATAGTAGTAGTAGTAGTAATAGTAAACATTGTGTGCTTTGGTTTGTCAAGCAGTGTTCTAAATGTTTTAGATATATCAATTCACTGAATCAAAAAAAAATTATAAACAGGTATATGCAATTATAGAGCTGAGAAAACTAAATTTAGAGTTAGAAAACTAAAATATAGAGAGCCCAGGCCCAAGATCATCAGGTAGCAGTGGAGCAGGGATTTGTACTCAGGTAGCCTAGTTATATTTACAGAGTTTGTGTTTAACCAACAGCTTACATTGCCCTGATATTTTCCTAGCAGGTAATTAAACATCTACCTCAGTGAAAAGAAGTTTAGCTCACACTGTTTCCAGCACAACTTGACAATTTAAATCTTAAGTTCACTGAGAACACTCATTGAAGACAAAGAGAAGTGGGGAAATAGAGGCTCTGTGCCTGTGTATAAACATCTGGTCAAGAGTTAAAAAGAGAATCAGAAAGTTCTTATTTTAAAGACCATCTCTATAATCGTGGTCTTAGTTACATGGACATTAATTCACTGATTTATTCTCTCAAGCCAAAAGAACTTCTTGAACCTCAGTGGATGTTGTTGTAAAAAAGCTGTTACAGAAAAGTGTGTCCCTAAGTGTAGGAAGCCAGTGACTATGATTTTTAAATGGTGATGTGATTTTGACACTTGTGTGCTGCTGTTAAGGGAAATGGTTAGTAGACAGAACTCTAGCAAAATAGAAACACCATCTTGTGAACAATACCTTAAAAACAAGAAATTCAGTCTATAGCATAAATATAAGGACTCTTATTTTGCTTGCTATTCAATCTCAGACTTATGGCAAAATAGTTGCAGAGAAATGTCTTTATCATTAAGAACGTAGAAAACACAAGTCATTCATATACCCTCATTTCTCCAAAGATAAAGCCACTGATGAAAGGTGAATGTACACCTTAAGTAATGACAAAAAGTAGCCTACTTTGCTCTACTCTGAAATACTTTGAGATTTATATTCCTTGTGATTTGAGGAAGAATTTGTTTTAGAATTATTGAGCTAGAAGGAAACTACGACATCACTGTATTTGATTTTGAAGATGAGGAAATCTTAACTAAAGTCACACTAAGCTTTAATTAATCCTTTCAACAAACATTGGCTGAGCTTCAATTATGCACCAGACACATGTAATTGCAGATATGTTAGACCGTGAATGCATGGAAAAAGTAAAAGATGAGTTCGCAGAATAACACAGAGATAGGCTAAGAATTCAGATATGTGGGTGTCTAGTCCAGTGCATTCTCCAGACTGAAAGCGGCTAAACTAAATGAATGGATATTATAATCTGAAGAATAATAAAATTTAATCACACTAGATTATGAGAAAAAGAATTTAAAAATTCAAAGTTTTCCATGGAATGCTAGCTAGTAGGACTCGATTTGCTTTTACCATCTCAGTTAAACTCCTGTATCAACTTTTGAAAGCAATACAGGAAAAGGCAACCATTGGCTTTTCGTGAATACTGCTAGGGTTTTAAATATCCTTGGTTCAGAAAAAGCGGTTTTCTCCTATGTAACCATTTCTTATTACTTCTATTAATTCTGGAGGCTTGTCATTAGGTTTCATAAAAGTGTTTAAGATGCTAATTGTTGTTTTAAAATTTTTGAGTTAATGACAAATCCTTTATATATTCTACAACACAATAAGAAATAACAATTTTCCATGTACCAGAGAAAATGTATTAATTCTAATTAAATGATCAAATTTGAAAGGCATTAGAAGTTGACTTTGTATAGTGCTTTCCAATACTATTTGAAAGCCTAGCTTCAATCTTAAAATGTCCCCAAATACGCCATTCCTAAATATTTGCACAAAGTTATTGAAATCAAAATAAATGTAAATGCTATTTTTTAAGTGTAAGGAGACTGATTCATATTTTATTAATGTTTTTTTCAATGGAACCTAAGATTCTTTTATTATTCTATTATAATTTATGGCTATGACCAAATAAGAAAACTAACATTTTGCTTAAAGTTGATAGAATGATAAAACCAACATGGAGTAAACTTTTACTATAAAAAGAAGTTACAGAAAGTCACAATATACTCTCTACCCTCTAAAATAATGAATATGAGTTTTATTTCCTTCCATCAGTAACTTAATCCATATTTATTTATCTTCACCTGTAAAACATAGTGTAAGTTGCTGTGGAGGATAAATTAATTGCTCAAATATAGATATTACCTTCAAGATATTTAGAGATTAATAGCAAAGATATAAAATATATGTAAATTAAAACACAAGTATACTTGGGGTCCCATTACTGTGTAAATAGCAACAAATCAGTGGTAGCAACTATGTTAGAACACTGCCAGGAGCTGTTACGTAATGAACTTCCTGGGAGCTGCTGGGAGTTTTACGTCAAGCTGACTTTGGGTGGGAAAGAATGAGTTGCCACCTATTTTTTAAAGAACTTTTGTGGAGGACTAAATTTGAGAGAGAAATCAATGAAGCTTACCTGAAAGCAGTACATTTAGGTAATTGGAAGGTGACTGACCTCCCCTGCTAATGACTGGTAGCTCTTGAAAATAACCACGGAACAACTTGGGCACAAGTCTGACAGAAGCCCTATAGCCCTGTGGTCTCAATAATGGAAGAAACCTAGTACTGAAACTCAACATACAATAGTGAAAGAGGACCCTCTTCAGTGAAGGTCTCAGTCTAGACTGGCTCAATGCTCAAGAATTATTCTGAGCTTTTGGTTAAGAATTTTCTAGAAGGATTCCTTTTTCAGTACCCAAAGATTCTTGATTGGACTGAGTATTCTTTCTATTCAGTAAGTTTTCTCTTTTTGGTAAAGGTATTTATGATACTGAGATAGGAACAAGGAATGTACTCTTGACTGAAGAAGGATTCCTGAATACTTTAGAGCAAGTCCAGAATGGATTGCTTTCATTTTGCAGCTTAATTGAGTTTGAGAAGGACCATCATCTTCACTACCCCAAAGAGAAAAATAAAGAAATACAAAACCCACACATTTCTTGACCTACTAGAAGTTGATCAAATTAATGATATAAACAAGAAGTTTCAACCAACTGCTGTCTTCCATTCTTGCCCTAGACATTCCCCTTAAGATCAAAGTCTCTGAAAAACACTCCAGACAACATTAGAAACAGAACGGGAAATTCATCCATTACTTTATCTCCTCTTTTATTATACAAGCATTTACTAGGTAGCATTTCTCAGAGAAAGTGGCCTTCAGTTGACCTTTGAAGAATGTACAAAAGGAAACTGGATTTTGTTAGGAAGAATTTCATACAGTGAACGGTCATATGCAAAGGCATGATAAGTTTAAGAGACCACAGATAATCTGATATGTCTTGAACCATAGCAATGTTGGCAATCGTGGTAGAGTGTGGAGAGGTGTAGGGTGTGTGTTGACTATAGCAACATCAAGGCATGATGGGCCTTTAGAGCTGAGGTTTGCTCTTGAAAGTTAGAAATTCACTGAACAACACTAGCTACTCATCTTCCATTTTAGAAAGAATCCCTCTAAAAAAGCCTGAACTATAATTGGTGCTCACTAAGTAATTTTTTAATGAATTAATAAATAAAGAGGTCCTTAACTAATCTAATGACAGATAGAAAAAATTTTTGTGACACACTCTTTAAAACTTGAAAAATGATCGAAGCATTGGTTGAAAAATAAGAGAAATGAAGTATGCCTATGCAAAAAAGAAAAAAGAAAAAAAGAAATTCTGGGCTTGTTTAGAGCTTTCTAATCATACTCACCCATGACAGGACTATATTTTGGATACACAAGTGCCAATGCTATCTATTCATAATTGGCATTTATTTAAGCTACAGAGGGATGGTGGGACCTATTTAATTTAGCCTAGTTAGTCCTCCTACAACTTTTTGGATGGATTTGCCATTTAAAACATGTCCTCAAAATCTCTAGCAAAATTGGCATATTGTCCCAGCAAAAACAGCTGCTTTAATTCAAACAGTTCATATAAAAAGCAACAATACAAACTTAGTAATAGTATGAAAAAATTTTAAAAGCCATAAACAACCCACAAATGGTAAACAAGAGTCTTTGTCTATTTTTAACATTTGTTTTAATATCAATAGCAACACATTTTTGAAACAATATTCATTTTTTCCTAAACTATTTTCAAATGCAAATCTCTAAAAACACTCTGAGGCAAGACTTTGGAATCTTTCAATTTAATAAACTCCAGCTGCCTTAAAAAAAAAAAAAGTAATTTAATCTTACATTATTTGCCTGAACCTCTTCTGATTTTAGATGTGATTGAATTGGTCCAGAGTTATATCACTAAAGAGAAACTCTAAGAAGATTTAGAAAAAGAGATATGAAGTGTTTAAAATTATTTTTAGTCATTTGGAGGACAGCCATACAGATTTTGAAACTCATAGCACTGAACTCTGAACAAGTAATCTCAGAGGATATTTACAAACTTGGAAAAAAAAAAATCCTTCTGTAATCTATTTTTAGTTTTGGAAGAGATGGGAAAATAATATTTTTAGTAATGTGTCAAACTGTTTTTAAGCATCTTACCTGGAGATAACAATTGTATTTCTATATTCCATGTGACCAAGTTTTATCTATTGTAATGCAGTATATGTGATTTGTATATAGAGCAATTTTAACCAACACTTGGTTAGATAAGAATTTATTATTCACTGATAGATTACCAGGACTTTATATCATCTTTCTTGAATGTCTGTTGATATTTTTAAAACTTCTTATTTTAAAATAACTTTGATATTTCAGAAAAGTTGCAGAAATAGTACAAGAATATCCTGTATATTTCTTAATCGACTTCATCTAATTTAAATTCTTATCTAATCATAGTACAAATATCAAGAAAAGGAAATTAACATTAATAAAGCATTATTAACTAAATTACAAATCTCATTCAAATTTCACTAATTTTTCCACTAATAGTCTTTACTGTTCCAGTATCACACCTACATTGTATTTAATTGTAAACATCATCAGTAATCTATGTAGACATCATGTATTCCTTGATATATTGTGTAGGACACAACATTATTTTTGTGTTATTTTTGACAAAAAAATGTATAAACTCAATGCATTCACAAGAAAACATCCTTTAACCCGAATTGAGACATGCATGAAAAATAACTCCTCGGTGCTCTTCAAAAGCATCAGGTCATGAAATACTGAGTAGTTGTCATAACTAAATTAAGAAACAGAAGGCAGCCTTAGCATAAAAAAACCACTGGAGAAGAACATAAGATGGAATCCCTCCCATCAGCAGCACTGAGGTTTGCAGAAATCAGTGATAGGCAGGAATTGTGCCTCTTATAAAACCCAGACAGAACTGATGGTGGCAGAAGGCATAGGCCTCCTGAAACCCATTTTCCTGTACAGAGCTGCTAAGACAGTCATGTCAGTTGAGTGCATGCGCAGAGATGAAGAATATAGATTCTGTGGTTTGTCGTTGTGTGTGATGGGAAACTATTAGTGACTGTATTCAACACTAAATTTTGTACTGCAAGTCTGAAAAGGGGGAAAGAAGCTTAGTGAGCTTCAGGATCCAATGTTTAGTTTGTTCAAAAGGATGTGAATTAGGTACACTGGGTCTGGGCAGAATAAACGTCAAAACCAGGGATGTTGGGGAGAAGAAGGCAGAATCCATAGGAACCAGAGATCTGAGTAGGTCAAGGCCAGGATACCAAAGAAGTGAACCAGTACACATACAACTCTATTGAAGATGGGTGTTCTCGTCTGTCCCTTGTGTTCTCTGATGAAGAATTGCCCAGGTTCCTTCCTAGATCTGCATTTTTATTGACATCATCTTTAGGACACACTTTGAAATAGAATACCCTAAAACTGAAGGGCTTATGGGTAGATTTGGGGGTAGATCTTGAAATCTTAGGTATTTTATACACAATTTTGTATCTGAGAATATGACCATGTTTTTAAATTTCGAAATATAGCATCTCCAGATTTTCAGCAAAACAAAAAAAGCAAATGAACCATGTGAACCAACCCTTCATTGGAAAAGGAACAAGAGCTATTGGAATTACCTCATATATTTTTGTCAGTAATAGTAATAACTCATAACTAATTTGGCCACAACCCTGCACCAAGTGCCAGGTGCTTTATAACATTATCTCATCTAACTCTTCTATTAGTCTGTGAGTTGTAACTATCTCTGTGTTGTAGTTTGAAAATCTGAGGTCAAAACAGCTTAATTTCCTTCATGGACTACAAAGCTAATAAAAGATAAAGCCAGAATTAGCGCCCAGGTCTATAACATTCCTAAACCATCGGCTATTAAATTACATCAAGCTATTCTCTAAGACTTAGTATTTCATTGCAAATCTACTTAAATTAAAACAAAAACACACACCCAACTTAATACTGTAAGAGTTTTATTTTTCAGTGGTTTTAGTAACTTTGAGAAAGTTGTCTATTTGCCCGGTAGCTGTGAATAAAACAAATGTATTTTGGCAGCCAGTTTTGAGGAAAACTGACCAGTTTTCATGATTATAAATTTTCCAGCTAACTCATTTAAAATGACATTACAACTTTTTGCTGCAAAAATTTTTCCGTTGTACAAATTCTACTGGCGTAAGTAACAAATTGAAATTGGCTACTAATATGCCTGGGGACAGGCTGATAATTGCCAATGCCAATGAAGCTCTGGACATTCTTTTGCCTAGGAAGTGTTGTGAATTCAAATAAATTAATTTACTGCATCATTATAAAGCCTTACTTAAAGTGAACTGCATTAAAATTTACATTATAAAATTAATCTGATTAAAAAATCTACTCGATGGTAGATGCAAGGAAAAACTAGAAATCAGAGTATTTACAATAAATTCTTATTCCTAAATCAAACCAGCATTCATTTACTTTAATTCAGTGGTAGATCATGATCAGATTTTTTAAATTAATAAACTTTATTTTTTAGAGTAGTTTTAGGTTCATGGCAAAATCAAGCTGAAAGTAGAGATTTCTTCTATGCCTTCTGCCCCCACACATGTGTAACCTCCCCCACTACTGAGATCCCACACACCCCAATGGTATCATCAATGAACCTACATTGTTATAATCAATGAACTTAAAGTTCATAGTTTACATTAGTGCTCAGTCTTGGTGTACATTCTATGGGTTTGGACAAATATGTACAGGCATGTATCACCACCATAGTATAGAACAGAATAGTTTCACTGTCCTAAAAGTCCTCTGTGCTATGCCTATTTATCCCTTCCCTCAACCACTAAGAATCACTAATATTTTTGCTGTCTCCTTAGTTTTACCTTTTTCCGAATGTTATATAGGTGGAGTCATTCATTTACTAACATGCATTTAAAATTCATCCATGTATTTTCATGGCTGGATAGCTCATTTCTTTATATCGTTGAATAATAATAATATTTCATTATCTGGATGTGACAGTTTATATCCATTCGCCTACTAAAGGACATACATCTTCCTTGCTTCAAAGTTTTCGCAACTATGAAGAAAGCTGCTATAAACATCTGTGTGCAGGTTTTTGTGTGGACGCAGCCTTTGGTTAGTTGGAGCAAATATCAAGGAGTGCTATTCCTGAATTATATGGTAACAATATACTTAGTTTTGTAAGAAATTGCCAAACTGTCTTCCAAAGTGTCTGTAACACCCATGATCATATTTTAAAAGATCCAAGAACTCTCTATGATAATTATCTTCTCATTCTTAAAATAATCTAAAAACACTGTAAATTTACAGGTGGTATTCATTTAAAACCTGTGAGTTTAAGACATATAAATTCTCAGCTCCTCTCAAAATCAGTTGGATCAGAATCTCTGAAAGGCGACATCCAAGCATTGAAATATATTTCCTGAGTTCCCTAATTCCATTAGGCAACTGAGATTGAAAATCTTTGATGTTGATGAGCTGGGCAGACACCTAATAATCCCACACCACAACATGAATGCAGTGCTGCCATTGCATTTGTATTTATACTTATTTTTGTGGCAAATAATCTAGTAACTTGGTGATATTTAATTTTTCATGTGTTGGTAAGTATAACCTGCTATCACTAGGCTGCTCTATCCTATTATCAAAAGGACAATTTTACAAAGGTAGCCATTTACTCATGTTGAATTATTTTTCCAGTCATAAAAACAAAATTTTCATGCTAGTCATTTACAAATAAAAAACATTTCATAGAGATAACACTGGGAGGAGAGAGGTAGATGAGGTAAAAGGGGTCAAATATGTGATGACAGAAAAATCTAACTATGGGTGGTGAACACACAATGCAATATGTATGTGCCTTACTGTTGCATTGTACACCTGAAACTTAGTAATTAATTAATTAATTAAAAAAATAGCACTATAGTTTAACATACGACTTTAAAAAAAATGAGACATAATCACAAGAACAACAAAAAGAAAAATACATTGCTTTTTGTTTTTGGCAACTGAGAAAGGAACAGAGAAAACGAAGGCATTTTGGTATGGGAAGGCCAGATGACCTTTGAACATATTTATCAATAATATTTCATAATATATGAAAGTGGTAGAAGAATCGAATCATCAAGCATCACATAACTGCATAGGCATTTCTATCTCAAAGATCTTGTTTGTTAGCAGTTAGCACTATCTAACTTGAACTTTTCCCATCTGTGTACTAATTTGTAAAAGTGTTACTAGTAAGTACAATAGTATACAATAAAGATACTACCTGGGATACTAAAGCAAGTTCTTTACTGAGAGATCAGAGATTCTGATGACTGACTTTATCCCAGTAACTCCCTCATGGCCTTAAAAAACCTCCTTACGCTGCCCACTAACCAGTCTAGAACACTTTTAGCCAACCTTCCTTTTTGTCCTTCCTTCACGAGAGGTTAGACTTCTATCAGAATTCCTAGCTCTCTCCCCATTCTTTCTCATGGATGTTTCTCTTAATAAAATTCTTGCATGTTCATCTTGGCAGTTATTTCTCAGAGGACCCAGACTAACACATGGGTCAATAAAACCTTATAGCGTGATGATAAAAAACTAGATATTTTTCCCCCTTCAGCAAACAGCAGTTAAATTGATGACAATTTTAATATCAGGTTGTTGATTTCCTTTGTTTGTAAGAAACGTTTTTTAAAACTAGCTTACATCACTATTGAGAATGATGAAGACTTTTTGTTTTGCCTTTAACACTGGCGTGGTGTGTATGTCATTCAAGTTTGAAAAGCTGCCCTAACTAAATGTTAACTTGCTACAATTCTTTGTAACTGAGAGGAGTATCGTTTCCATGACTTATAATTCCTTTACCCAAGTACATTGTTTTTTAGTTCAGCTTCGTTACCTCCAGAGATGAAACCACGTATCATGCTGAATTTTCTCTCCAAGCATTTTTCTCAGTGTGCACACCCACCCCTACTATGAAATAAAACCATCATCAGCTGCTAATGGTGTGTTTTACTAAATACATCAACTCCACCCAGTCTTGCTCATTCACCACAACCCAACTTTTAAACACTACTCAGATTCCTGTTTCAACCACTTTTGCCCATTTGGGCTGGCTTCTCCAACAATTTAGGAAAACCTAGAGGCCAATATACAAGTAAACTTGGACAGCCACAAACCACAGTGCCCCAGATCTAAACTACTGAGTTTGCTTACTTGGCATACCTCAAGCTGGGGCAAATCCCTCTGTAGCCTTAGCTGGAGGCCTTCAATGAACCTCCTGAGAAGGCTGGAAACATCCCACATTAACATATGTAAAAACATTGTCTGCATTGTTCAGGGATCCTGCAGTGAACATAAGGCAAAGTGTCTTTTATTGCTTCATAGCTCTATTATCATTGCTACCATACTTAAATTTCCTTGGTACCTTTGGGATCTAACCCACTTTTCATTTTCTAGGACAACTGAGGGTGGGGAGATGAATAGCAGGAAACACTCGAGATTCTTAAGTCTCCTTGTTACTTACTTTTAAAGTGAGGCTTTCAATAAATAAGTGAGCAGAAGCAGAAATGCAGACACCATTTCAGTCTTGTCCATCACTGAGTAACTGAATGGTGTGGAATGTGTCATTAGGGGAACAGGTTCTTTCAAACTTTACACACTATGGAATAACCTAGGAAACGAAAATGACATCTTGAATAACTAGAATTCAGTATGACAACTAAGAGACTGGCATTGATTCAACCCACATCTCAGACCAATTAAATGAGACTCTCTAAGGGTAGTACCCAAGCATTAGTCACTCCAGGTTACTCCAATTTTCAGCCATGTTTAAGAACCATTACCCTAGGTCTAAGAAATTAGTTCTCAAACTTTATCATGCATCAAAATCATCTGGACATTTATGAATACAAAGATTGCTGGGTCTCAGTTCTGATTTAGTAGCTTAGGTAAAGGACTTGCATTTCTATCAAAGATCCAAGATAAGTTGATGTTATCGGCCCACGGACTTTGAGACTCAATGTTCTAGGACAACCTTCTGGTGGCGGATGGTACTGGTCCGTGTCCTGTTAGGAACAGGGCCACAAAGCAAGAGGTGAGTGGAGGAGGAGCTGGTGAAGCATCATCTGTATTTGCAGCCATTCCCTAGCACCAGCATCACCACCTCAGCTCCACCTCAGATCATTAAGCATTAGATTCTTATAGGAGCACCCATCCTTGGTGCAGAAAAGGTTGGGGACAACTGCCAGGAAATTCTAGTTTTCCCAAAAGGTCCACCTAAGCAGAATTCTGTTACATTTTATTGACAATGACGTCACCTAGACATCATTATCCACAAGGGAACTAGAATATTAAATATTTCATTGAACATAGTACTGCCCCCAAACAAAATCAGAATTCTCTTAAGAAAAAAGGGAAGAATAGAAATCTGGGATGTCATTACTTCCTAAAAATGTTAATGTCATAGGAACATAAAAATGATATTATTTTGTGGCACACTGGAGTAAGTTAAATGTTTTTGGAGCCTAGATGGAAGCCAGTACTGGTGTAGACACTCCAGCCACTCAGGCTCTGCCCATCAGTGAGGGGATCTGAGTTTTGTCCATGCAGATGATGAAGCTGTGGATTGACAACTAAAAGTGTCTGCTTCAGAGATATACCAAGGAGAACTACTATGACTCAATTTGCCTATTTCATTCTTTAAAGGGAAAAAAAGGTTTATATTTAGCAACTTTAGCAAGTGTCAATTTACATGGTGAAAAGGTATGACGAAAAGCTAACTCATAATGGCAAGACTGTTTCTTCCCTCAGCAAACCTTGTTTAGAGGATCACTAGTGAATTGCCTACACCACTAGGAAGATAGGGGATATGTTAGCACTTTAACCTGATCTAGCTTCCATCATTTCTTCCTCAAATATCCTTTCCTTCAGATTTTTTTTTCTTATGAAAAGATCTTACCCAATTCTTGGCTAACATCATGTAGCTTTGGAATCTTAAAATCATTGCCAGTGGATTAACTGAGTGACTGAGGGAGTACAGACCATGAGAAAGTATTCTAATACCCCTAATTCCGCTCTTACCTTCTGCACACCATGCCCATTTGGAAAGATTGTGATGCTTCCCATTTTTATAATGGTTGAATCTGAAAGAGAAGTGGGCCCTGAAACATCTTAGTGCAGAGCAATTTTTAAAGATTTGAAAGCTTTTCCCTTCAAGCCACAAAATGTGCTGAAAGCTTCTGATCACTTGACTCTAATCTTTCCCACACAAATATGACCAAGCCCCTATTCCATCAGTTTCCCTATACACTGAAAAATATCTGTCTTTAATCTTTAAGATGTCCCTACTACTTCAAATGACTCTATTGCTCCTATAAAAGCTAAAATTATTTCACCTGAGAAAGTTCAGGCCTGTGATTTCCTTTGCCAAAATAATGGGGCCTTTCAGTAAAGATTACTTAAAAGCAATAGTTTGCATCAAAAATATGTCATATTGTATATAAATAAAATGTAAGGACCTTCAATTTATATTGGTCTCCTTTAGGGGGAAAAAAGCTATAATAGTTACTACAATCTTAATAACATTATTACTTTACTCTCTGGATGACAGTAGAAGGCTCATTGCTGGATGATGGACAGTCACTGAGCCACACATTCACACCATTTGGTCTGTGGCTACCACTGCAATTTCCAAGGCCTGTCATAGGGTGAAGTGCTACATCTTTGTTTTTCTGGCTTCTTAAATCTTTGCTCAAAATTGGGCCCTGGCTCTGACTGCCATCCTCTGAGACAGCTCCTCCAACCACTCTGGGCTTCTACAGTGTACCAGGGGCTTTTGAATAAATGTAATTATAATCAGGTATCAGCAGATTCTGTTTTAGATAGGATTGTTAGATCTCCATGACCACATGAGGTTCTTACTTGTACTTTCACCAACCATTAATTTTCAATATTAAAATTATTTAAAAATATGTGCTCATCTCATCATTCCCCTCCTAATTTTATAAAAGTGAAGTTGTAATGTTTTGTTATTCATGAATCAGCCTAATTCATTTCATACTTCCTGACACATTGAGTCTTCTGTTTAACAACTGATAAAGAAAACATCACACCCCTTCAATTAGAATTAGTTCAAATTAATTCATCCAATAGCCCTTCAGCAAGTATTTATTGAGAGTCCACTACATAGAGACTGTGTGCTAATTGTAAGGGATGCAGCAGGGAACAAAACAGTTATGGTTCCAGTACTCAATGAGGTCACATTTATCCAGTAAACTGATTTATAAAGTACATATTTAGTCACTTATGTTTCTTAATTAAGCTCTTACAATTATGAGGAGTTCATTTTGGGTAGTTTTCTAACTGTGATGGGAAAAAGTAAGCAACTGAAAAGAATTTTTCCCCAGCATCCACAATGTTCTCTTTTTTTGAATCTCCTCTACTTTAGCTTCATTACTCTCTTTCACTTTCTAATCTTTGGTCCCCAACAAAGAAAATTGGTAAATTAATTGTTTATGTCTGTCCCCTCACTAAATGGTGAGCTTCATTCTTGAGCACATGGGCACTGCTCATCCCTGACATTCTTCCCCGGAGCAAATTTAGGAGTCTCCATCACTGAAAGCTCAAGACGTGGTGGACTAATGGATGGGTAGATGGATGGATGGATAGATGGACGGACAGACGGATGGACAGTCAGATGAACAGATGGATGAATGGATGGATATTTGGCTGTGTCCAAGGAAAGAGCCGATTTTAAAGTAGTACTGTCCTGAAGTCACTATCACAGTTTATTTAGTCCACATGGCTTTCTCATAAGTTTAAAGTTACTTCTTCAGGTTTTGAAGGATTTTTGTCAAGGCAGAGTACTTAGGTCCTGTGTCATTACACAGGGAAAAGTGATTATATTTTGCCTTGAAAAATAAAATCTCACAGAATCTGGAAGGCATCTCGGAGAATATCCAGTTCGATCCCATGATTGGCAGATGAAAAAAGGAACTATCAGATGTGAAATGTTCTACCTGAGGTTACACTGCTGATTAGAAATAAGTATTTCCTATTTCCTGCCCTGAGCTCTTCCAATGCACAATATGGACCACATTTTTAAACAAGACAAAATGAAGCAACATCATGGATGTGTTTGAGAATTCAATATAAACGTGAATGGACAGATGGTTCACCAGGCTTCCTGGATGCCAGCCAAAGGTCTGGGCAGAAGGACAGGGCACCTTGAATTTATATTTACTTAAGAGGTTACAGAATGTTTACCCAGAATGTGTAGCAGATGCTGCATCTTTCCATCTGCCTTGGTTATGCAGCTGAGGCTAAAATCCTGTGTGGCCATGTCCTGTGTAGCAAGCAATTCAGTTGTTTTTCGTTTCTACCAAAAAAAAAAAATTTTAAGACAGAGCAAAATACCAACCCTATCAAAAACTTGAGGTTTGGGAGCAGCAAATTTTACTGAAACTTTGTTGGACGTTCCTTAATTATAAAAGTTTTTACATTATGGAGTGCTTAGAAAAAGAATAATGTTATAGAAGAGAATTAAGAATGATTGCATATGTTAAAAGAATGACAGTACCTTTCTTACATAAATTAATAGTAAGGTTGCATTGTTTTTGTTCACTCAACCTGTATCACACAAGGATGGAGTAGTTTGTATGATTTGAGAGGCAAAGAGGAAGCTCTGCTGGCCCCCAAACCAACAATGTAAATCATAGCAAAAAACAATCACTCCCTTGGGTTTCAAAAACTGGTCTTAAAAGTAAAAACAATTTAGATGAGTTATGTTATAAAATCACATAATTGCACCATTAGTAGTTCATAATTTAGTGCACACACCTTTAATGAAGTGGCACCGAATAAAATTATCAATTCTTTCCCTGGTAGAGTGGCTTTCTTATCAGTTGGGGCCCAACATCTTCAACTCACCAAGTTCCACATTGCATGATACCTTATAACACACTACATCCTCTCACAGATAACTCTTAAGAGGTTTTCAGTTACAAGTAAAAGTTTATCTAACTCAAACTGGTTCTTGCCTCTGTATTCATCTCAGATTTTGGCCTTTGTAACTAAGAGGTGAAGAAGGCAAGCAAACGTCAAGTGTTATTTAATCATTGCATTGTTTCTATTTGGTTCTCATATCTTTCCTGTTTGCTGTTAGCTGCAGTCAGGGTGGCTTCATCATCAGACCAGAAGGGTCAGGAAAGTTCCAGTTTTCATATCTGCATACCACACCATTCAAAGAGAGACATCATCTTGTCCCCGATTCTGTCTCTAAACAAGGACATGACATTTACTCTTATTGGCCCAAATCCCTGTAAATGTCTCCGTAAACCAATCATTGTGGCCAGGAGGATGAAATGTTCTGATTGGCTAGGACTGATTGTGGCCGACACCTTGAACTGAGGTGTTGTAACTGCCTTGGGGTAGAGATGGAAGGTTGCTGGGATAACCACCACAGAATGCACTATACTAGATATTGTAAAGAAATAGAAATTGCCATGGTGATGGGGGAATAGGAGAAAATACAATAAGTTCAGAACATGGATCAGTGCCTGAAGAAGATAGATACAACTGAATTCTAAGATGAAAGTTTTGTAGTGCCAGATAATATATCTCTCTGTGGCCAAAGGGTACATGGTTACTTTTAGCTGAGAGAGTTTCAGAAAAAGAATTGAGAAGGGTATGTATTTTTTTCACACAAATGCAATAAGTTACAGATGCTTTCTGTAAATCTCTTATTCAAAGATACCAGTAGCAAATGGCAAGGACCAAAACATACACAAAGTAGCTGTTTTTCTCCTTACTTTCATCTTTTTATATGAACATAGCTCAAATTGAATATCAGTAAGATTTTACTGGTTATTCACAGCATTCTGGGTGAGAAAAGGGATAAAGAGGAAGAATTAGAGTTACTTTTCAATTACTGACATTACTCTGACCCTTATTTTACCCTTCAAATATGACCACTTAAAATGAGTTATAATTTTGCTTGAAAATTAATCGTTCATTTGTTTTGTGTCCAAAATCTTTATAGAGTAAAGGTTGAGCCTAAAAATCACTGTTCTTTTTCTTTTTTAGTCCTGTAAAGTCATCATATATTCTCTCTATTTGAGTCTCATCATAGTGGACCTCTAAATGTATCATAACATAATAACATTTTATGAGGTCAATTCAGTATAATAAATGCTGCAGATAGAAATAAGCAGTACAGAATAATAACATGTACACTGCATCTGGAAGGTGTGAAACCTAGAATTTCATCACTAACTGTGAACTTCGGTTGTCATTCAAAGTGGTTTTTTTCTAAGATGAGAATATTAATACTTTACCTGCCTATCTATAAGCAGAGAACTGGACAAGATGATCTCTTGATTTCCCCTTAGGATGAAATATCTATGATTCTTGGGGGAAAGTCAGCAAATGACACTTGTGAATGACATGGTAATAATCCTATGATATTTTGAAATGTTAGTATTAACATAAATGGGCAATTGGTGTAGTCATTGAATGTAAACAAATTACCACTGCAATGTAAGTTAGCAAAAGGGCAGCTTTCATTTTGAGATTTTGTATTCTGTGTCTTAATCAATCATTCAATATTGAGATAAGTTTTAGTTGTAACTTTTTTTGTGATATGTCAGTATAGATGATGGAAAAAAGTGCAGCTGTTACCAGGACCAAAATATTACAGCAGACTGATGACTTCTTTACCACTCTATAAATGCACTGGATATGTAAAATTAATATGTTAAAGGTCATTGCTATTAGCTTGACTATTCTTTGCACAAATCTGTTTTTGTATTTAGCTGTTTCCTTCATTATTCTAAAACATGTGTTCAGTGTTAGGGCCTGTTATAGTAACCATAAGTTTTAAACAGTGTTTCTTTTTTTTCTTTCTTTCTTTTTTTTTTTTTTTTTAACAAATTGAATAGAAAGCCATTTGATGGAGAAGGGCTGTGAAGGCAAGGGAACTAAACAAGTGTGTTCAGAAAGTTGCATGGATTCACTTTTGAGACTTGGGAATTGCTTTAAATTGATACCAAAACTAGCTGTTCTGAAAGCTGATCTATAACACATGCTGATGTAAATAAACAATCATTCACACATGCATGCATTGTTTATAGATTCTGAATACCTGTTATACGGCAGGCACTGTGCCGGGAGCTATTACAGAAGAGTGAACGGAGTGAACGGAGACTTCTCTTGAGTTTATGGAGCTGTGAGAAAATTTCAGTGGCAGCACAAAAGGAGGGTGAAGTATTCTACAGAGAAATCTGAAAGTACTTCACAAGTTTGGGTGAGCATCCTTCTTATATCCATGATAGGTGAAGTTTCCCAGAGCAACAGTACAGAGATGGGCAATCTTAACAGAATGCAGAATATTGGGATAAACCTACATTTCAAGGATCTGGTGAAAGAGGAGAATTATGGAAAAGTAGTGGAAAAAATACAATCAGAGAGGTAAACATAGAATCAGGAGGCGAGATCTCTCCATGACCAGAGTGGAGAAAGTTTTAGGAAGCTAGTCTTCTTCAAATAGTGTTGAGAAATCCACTTTCAGGATAAAGTCATGGAAGATGCATTAGGGATTAACATTGATGGGCATTGATGACAGCTACAGACAGCTTCCACAGAGTGGCTATTTTATTGAATGGGCAGCTCTCCAGCAAAGAGGCCACATTTGGACTATTAAAATGTTTTCAAAAATTGTAGTACTCGATTCCCCACCAATTGATCCTGTCTATCTTTGTGTCATGGGGTCTTGACAGCTTTCACAAGTTGGTGGAACTATATGTATGACACATGAAATCTTTCTTTTAGCCTCTCAAATCAACTATTTCCTTTCCTTACAAGATACTGACGGACACTCATTCCATACGAGGCCTTCCTGAAAGTCTATTCATCTTCTAGAAAAAGAAAACACAGTACTAATCTACTTATTTATTTTATCAAAGGCTTGTGGTTGGTAACTTGTAATCTTTCTTCTCTCAGTTTTATGAATCTGTGAGAAGACAACTAAAAATATTGGTCAAAATGATAACAAAAATAGTTTTGTTCCCTATCCCGTGCCAAGAGGAATCACTGGGATCCCACATCTATTTTTAAGAAACTAAGACTGGGTTGGAGGACTTCCCAGTGTGAAAATCATCATCCAAGACCCAGTCCGAGCATCTTGAATCTCTTCTGCTTATCAAATTTTCCTTTCCTTGACCCAAAATGAACTTTCTCCTTGATTTTTAAATAGGAATCTTCATCGTGGATCCTAGATTTTGACCATTGTTTCTAAAATTATCTTCTCTTTTGAAAATAATCAGATCTTCAAAGAAATAGGATTCCTGGTCATCTGGATGTGAAAGAGGCTTTAGTTGATAAGACTATGATTATCCCTTAAATTTTCATAATCTGTTTTGCTTTATTTAAAATCAAACCATGTATAATTAAAATTGGGGAAGTTTCTTATTATATTGTAATGGGTTTGATTGGAACCAACTTTGGATTCTCAAACAAGTATGCATCATGTAATTTGCCCCATTAAAATGTGAAATACAAATCAATGATTTTCTTTGACTTTTCTTTCCTCTCATGTCTCTTATCTCTA
Source organism: Pteropus alecto (assembly GCF_000325575.1). Lineage (NCBI taxonomy): Eukaryota > Metazoa > Chordata > Mammalia > Chiroptera > Pteropodidae > Pteropus > Pteropus alecto. Next base: position 851,960 of record NW_006434369.1, read on the forward strand.
TTTTGATAGCAAGGTTTTCTGTATTTATTATGTTAGGAAAGGTATGTGTGATGATGGAACAGAGAAAAGAAAAATCAAAACAAAAAAGACATTTTTCCCTGGTTGAATTTCAAAATTTTCTGCTCATAGGTAATTAAAAAGACTTATGGCCTAAATATACCTTTGGGGAAACAAAGAGAGTCAGATTTTTTTCGTCCACTATACCCTCCCAAGAGTAGAAAATAATTTCTTGGGCTTAGAAGAGGAAGAAGAGGAGGTTGGTGGGTACTCAAGAAGAAAAGTGGTGTTTTATTACTTCCTAGGCTGAGCCTTGGAAAGATAACACATTCTCAGATGGCTTTTGGGACAGGAGAAAGTAAAGAGCTAAGTCTTGCTTCCTGGATAGAGGCCTAGGAGGTGGTAAGAGCCTACTGAGAAAAAATGTTTCCTCCCCACTTTGTCTATGTGGAAAGGTCTTTACATAGCTTTGTTGGGATTTTCAGTGCCTCGTGTGTATAAAGATATCATAGAAGGGACATCAAGAATCACAATTGCATAGATAGTTGACAGAAGACCAAACACAGCAATGAATGGCTCAGTGGATGACTATATGGACAAATGAATGGTGTGCATGAAATAGAAGCCTAGAAAAGAAACCATCACTGCCCTCCATGTCACATTGGGGAGCTCAATCACAGGGCTACCACAAAGAGCCGTAATGAGGGCTACAAAATATAGTCCTAAACTGGGAAGTTACATACCAGTTACAGTGCAGTTCTATCAGTAGGTAAGAAGGGGAGAAAGAATATTTTTTGACAACAGATAGCAATGTCTACCACCGGCTGCCCATCTTGTCACCAAATTTATACACAAACTTCTTTCTATCTGACGAATATCATCAGTCCCACTCAAAACGAAAAATTCTACCTGGATATTTTATCCTACTCAAATTTCATATTTCCTGGGTAATTTTCTATCCTCTCTCAGGTTTGGACATGGCTCTCAGTATGCAAAAATTAATTTAATAAAACTACTATTCAGAAAATTGAAGTGCGGAATAAACATAGTAGACTAATGTTACATTTCTAAACCTGAGGAATAAGAATGACAAAGAATCCCTAGACTAGGAGTAATGATTTATTTTCTGGTTGATCTATTACCCTTGGAGAAAGGTTCTGAATAACAATAGTTATATCCAGTTATTTGGTAAGAGAAATCATTGGATTTTTTTCAACCCTGTGTGATCCCTGATTTTTATATCCTCTCCATTTTGTACAATCTCTTCTTGCAGAGATTTGATTTTAATCATTTCCTGAGTTTATCTTTCTTATAATTCCTTTACATTATCAGCAGGGAATAGACAATACACACTTACAAAATGATATAAATTGCTTCCTTTAGAGCCAAGGATGTTTAGGCATTTTGTCTATTTTCTAGGTTATTTGCCATAGCATAAAGAAGGTCACCAGCCTTGTAGGCTACAACGTGCCTCTGCCCTTTGCAGCCTAAAAGATAAGCTAAGGACATATATTTGAGTCTTGTAACATTATTCAATTCAAGCTGTTCATTTCTTTGTTAGTCAGGATAAGTATCAGCTGCTCTAACACAGAGACTCCAAATTAAATCAATAGCCAAAAGAAGGTAGAAGTTTATTTTTCTCACAATAACCAAAGGAAAAAGTTTTAGGTAGAGGGTAGGTCTGTTCCACACAGTCAGTCACAGACCTGGGTCCTTCCCATGTTTTTTCTCTGCGTGCGAAACAGTGTCTGGAAAAGCTGAGTCTCAGGCATGCCCAGATTCCAGTTCATGGGGAGGGGAAAGGCATACAAGGTATTGAAGAGCAGGCCTGTAAAATGACATATCACATTTAATCCAAATCTGTCTCTCAAACTTAGTCAAATGATAACACAGAGCTACCAAGAGTGTCTCAAGCTGAGCAACTACGTTACAGCCACAATTCTATCATTATGAAAAAAGAGAAGAATGGATTCGTGGGAGTAGTTAACAATTTATTACTATGAAACAAGGGGAGAATAGATTCGAGTGGGCATTTATCAGCCTCTGCAAAAGTATGTTTCTTTCCCTTTAGAGTTTACAGTCTTATTGGAGAAACATGCAAGGTTAATGGGTAATATAAATAGTCTGTTAAAGGCTTTCACAGTGGTAAACACAGCATGATGTTACGAACAAAGTAATAAATCTAACCTGAGTCTGGAAGGCTTCTGAGAGGAGGTATATATAAAAAGAGTTCTAAAGGATGAATAGTAATTTTTCCAGTTGTGGAAAAGAAATGAGAGTCAAGGGTTTTAAGGTAAAGGGGATTAAAAATATGGTAGCTGAAGGAAACTGGACTTTAGGTAGTAAACATACAATACGATATACAGATGTTAAATTATAATGTATACCTGAAAATTATATAATTGTATTAACCAATGTTACCCTAATAAACTTAATTTAAAAAATAAATAAATAAATGTGATGAAAAAATATTACTAAAAAAATAAAATAAAACAAAGATCGAAAGTAAAAAAGAGAAAGGAAGAAAAGAAAGAAAAGAAAAGAACTAAGCTTGTATAAAGGCCTGAAGACAAGACAAGGTGTGGCACTATGGGAAAACCACAAAGTATCACATGACTGAGACATAAAATCTTATTTAAAGAATAAGTTTCTGGACTGTAGAGAGCGTGGGGGAAATTATATGAAATGAAATTAAGAAGCCAGATTATAAGGGACTTTATAGTACCTATAAGCTTATAACCAAGATTTAACTTGAAGACTATGGGGAGACATATATAAGCCAGACAAACTCTCATCCCAGAAGGGAACACAATTTACTTTTTTCACCTCCAGACTGCAAATCATTCTTCAGATCTGCTACCCCTCGTTAGCCTTAGGTCACATTCCATGCAGGTATATCTGCTTACTGTCAGGTGGCCCATGCCAGTGTCAATCTGCATACTTCCTCATTTACAGCTCTGCACTTCTGCCTGTTGAAGAAGAGTCCATATAATTCGCATAGGTAAGAGTAAATCCAGTTCTGGTAGAGTTTCACTTTGAATGATAATGATTACATAACATCTCAATAAAGTGTATTTTTTGTTACTTAAATCTAAAGTTGATTTTCATAACTGGAGCAATAGTATCCTTTGTAAATACCCTTGCACTCTCATAAAATCTTTTTTAGTGCATTTCCCCAGGGCTATAAGCAAATGACACAACCATGGCTTTTGACAAGACAATGAAAGTGGAAACCAATTATGGTTTATAAAACCAGAGGGCAAAGTAAAAAGCAGTAGAATTAAAACAAATAGTCGTAGAACCATGACGGTGTTTTTTTGCTTTGTTTTGCTGCAATATGTTTTAATCTTTTACTTATCTATTTAGAGAAGAGGGCTGCAGTAGTAGATTAGCTTATTTTCTCTTATTACTTTTATTAAAGCATGATAAAATTTTCCATTTTATTGTTCTTTACACATATTGGTACTGGGAATGTTGAACGTAACCTTGAATTCTGGTAGAGGTTTTGTGAGAGAGAATAACAAAGTTTACTTGGATTGCCTGACCAATCTTAACAAATCCACATACATGTGATGTTGGATCTCACTAGACCTCACTCACTTAAGCCCCTACACATCTCCATCCTCAGAACACTCCTCTCTTCCCTCTGAGTGCCACTTGGGCTTCTTTCTCATCAGCCAGCACCCTTTTGAGCTGTAAGTCACTACTCTGAGCTTCCTGACTTTCTGTAATTCTCACTCACAACCAAATCTCATTTGGGTCCAGAGTGTGGTCTTACACTTTGGTCTCTCAGGTTCCCTAAACTCAGTATCTGCAAAAATGAGCACATCCTTCCATCTACCACTTCCGGTGCTCAATCAATCCTACTTCTTACATACTACCATATTTTATCAAGTCTAGCACACAATTTTTTCATTTTAAAATCTCTGAAATCAGAATATGCCTTAAAATGAATGGTGTCTTAGAATTGCTGCTGCCAGGAAGAAGTCTTAATAAAGTTGACTTTTGAATATAAGAATTTAATCTTATATGTTCATATTGTTGAAAGGTCTTAACTGGCATAGTACCTCTCCATATAAGGTAGAGATAGTCCTCAAAAATTGACTCTAAACTAAACATTTGGATAATAGACCCCCTTTTCCTGTTCATTTATTTGTAAAAATAAAGTCACACTCAATAATATGTCAAAGTCATTCTAAGTATATTTCTAATGCAAAACCAATTTCAAAATTAAATGTTAACATTTCAGAAAAAGTCAGAAGATAAAAATACTAAAACTAAAAATATGATGATCAGCAGATGAGGAGGTGGAAGTAACACATTCTAAGCTTTCATGATTTGACTTTAGTTTTTCACCTGCTACAAACCACATTTACACTTCCAATTTTAGCAATTATTTATATTCTTATTTTTCACTGTCTGTTATCATTGGCATTTGGCTTTCCTCAGACTATTTTGACCCAGGTCAATCAATCAATCACTCAATCACTAAATGTCTTTAAAAAAATGCAAAAAAACCCCAACTCAATCAGTAAATGTCTTCAAAAAACAGCTAAACAGTGCATTGCACAAGAGGGCCAAATAGATCCAAGAAACTCTACCTACTCCTACGCTCAAGATTTATTTTAGGTTCTTTGAAAGATAAGTTATAAACACATCCAGATCTAGTATCCCAGCCCACACATTCCAGATGCTCAATAAATGTCTATTGCATAATAAAAGTTTTATTGACAGATAATAACAGCATTAAATTGATACTACTAATAAAAATGTATCATATGATAGTGTCTCATGAACAGTGTGGGGTTTAAGAACAGTAGGCTTTTGTATGAAGAAGAGATGTTTGTAGGCTGATCTTCTATGAGGTCACCTGGGCTGGAAGGTGAAGTGCTGTAGATATTCTATATGATGTTTTTGTGCTCATTTGCGAAGGCACCCATTCTCTAGACAGATACAACCCTAGGCTGTGTGACTTGCCAAACATAGGCTGGATTTTAGCTCCTTTCTCATACACTTGTTTCGACACTATTATTCAACAAACATCCTGAACAACTATACATGGTTGCTGTGGAAAAGTGAGAACATGTACCTGCAATAGCACTTAACACTTCCTTGATTACAATTTGTTTTCCCAAATTCCTCTTCCTTTCTCACTATGGACATAACCTTTATTTACTTACAAACTTTAGTCTCTTCATGCATAGATTTCTCTCACTCATGACCTAGCAATATGTTTTAAATGTTATCACCACTTCGAAGTCATCTTTTGTCCTTCCCTTTTTTCCTCCCCAATCTAAAAAGTCATTGTTGTTTCTCTAATGAGAATAGAAAATTATAGTAAAATAGGTATTAAAGTATGCACTTGGGACCAAATAATTCACTACTACTCTGGTATTTATTATTATCTTCTTTTATTTTGCCATCCACCAAAGAGGTAGGTATGACTAGGGGCCCCACTTTACAAATGAAGAAGTTGAGCACCTGAGAGTTTCTGGGACCTATTTAGCCTCTTGCAGGAGGTTAACAGGGGAACTGGATTTGAATTCTTAAGTTTCTGAATCCAAAGTGTTCAAAGTAAAGTCCATAAGAATAGACTCTTTGTCTCCCTTATTTTTGAATTACTACTTCTTGAAATATTGATCAAATCAATATTTGATAAAAATGCAATTCATTCAATACCTATTTTTGAAGACCTCCTATTTGGCAGTTATCATTTGAGACACTATGGATATAGTTATGAGCAAAACCAATAAAAATCTCTGATCTTCATGAAACTTTTATTCCGATAGGAAAGGTAATCAGTAAAAAAAGTAGCAAATAAATTATATTGCATATCAGATATTAACAGATGTTATGGAGATAAAGCAGGCAAGAGGAAAGAGAGTATAGCATGAGGATAGAAGCTTGCATATAAATATGGTGGTAAAGAAGTGATGCAATAATTGATCCATACTGGAACAAAGATCTGAAGAAGAGGAAGAGTAAGCCTCATTGAGTTAGAGCTTGTCAGGCAAAGAGAATAATTAGAGTTAAAGTTCTATTGGAAACTCCTCAGTGAGGATGGCACTTTGCCTGTTTGACTAACAGCAAAGGAGTTAATTTTCCTAGAAAGAAGTGAGAAGTAAGAAAGAGAGATAGAAGAGAGAGTTAGAGAGCTAAAAAAAAAAAAAAAAGGGGCAAGATACACATTAAACCATTTAAATTAGTACTTTGCCTTCAATTCCAAGTGCAATGAGAAGCCAGGGGACGTTTTAAGCAAAGCGGTGACAGAATTTCACTTCCATTGAACTGGATCACTGAATGAATGTTTAGAATGGACTCTTGAAAGCCAAGAATAGAAACAGAGAGATTAGTACAGGAGTAATAATAACCATGACTTTGACTTACCTGGAGATAGAGCTAGTAGAGTTTGCTGATGAATTGAATGTATATTGAGAAAGAGAGAAAAGTCGAGGATGACTGTTAAATGAATGAATGAATGTACTCTTTTAAATATTTTGCCTCACAATAATTACAACACTTCAATAGTGTTATAGTTTATAAATAATTTTTTCATTAAATTTAGAGTGACATTGGTTAATAAAACTGTATAGGTTTCAAGTGTACAATTCAATAATATATCATATGTATATTGCATTGTGTGTTCACCACTCATAGTAAATTTCCTTCTGACACCCTCTTTAGCTTTATCTACTTTCCCCCACTACCCTTCTTCCCTCTGGTAATCACTAAACTTGTTCTTGAGTCTCTATTTGTTTGTCTTGTTTATTTGTTACTTTCAGTTTTATATCCCACATATGAGTGAAATCACATGGTTTTCAACTTTTTCTGTCTGACTTCACTTAGCATGATAATCTCAAGATCCATCCATGTTGTTACAAATGGCAGTATTTCATGTTTTCTTGTATAATAATTTTCTATACATAATTTTATTAAACCATGGATATGTATCACCTTCTAACTGAGGTTTATAAGTTTCTGTTTTTTGTTAGGTTGGTTTCCTTGATGAATCTTAAGTAAATAAAAAGAAAAGAATTAAAAATAAAATAGTAAAACCTCAAGAGACTGTCTCTGTGTAAATATATAATTCAGATATATCCCAGAATTCAAGAGAAGATCCAAAATTTTGGATACAAAATTACCTAATGTTTTATTAATTACTGTCCTCCTATATATTTTTCTGAAAGTTTTTCAAATAATGAAGAGTATATACTCTTAATTTTCCTTCCACAGAAAGACTAAATAGTGTTTTTTGAGGATTGTGAGCAAGTACATTCTTATTTCTACAAGAATTTTGCATATTTGGGTTTGATTTTTTATAGTTTCAAAATTTTATTCGCTATACTCTTTACTAAGCTTATTTATTTCAATCAATGCTCATCAAGATTATTAGATTATTACCTGATATCCATGAAGTTTTAAAAATATTCTTAGAATGATCAACTTAGAACTTTAATAAGTACTTGATATTATGTCTCTTAATTATTCCTCGATTATTTTAAATCCACAAGATTTTTAAACTTGTGATAACTTTAATATCACAAGATTGCCTGAGTTAATGATTATGTGACTTTGTATATGCAGATTTTTCAGGAAGGTACCTCCTAAGAATAAATTTTAAAAGTCTGGAGAATTGAATGAAGGTTGCTATAAAAATTCAGTGAATTAATATACATAAATGTTATTTAAAACAATGAGTAGACATAGTACTGTACAAGTATTTACTATCATTATGGTGATCATCTGTATATTTCTTTTTCATAAAGAATTTTTGAGCATAATTTTCTAAGATTCATATAATGCAAACAATGTTTCAGAATAAGTTTTTTAAAACCATACATGACCCACTCTATTTTGAAGGTCTTCCTATAGTTCTTAGATGGAGTGATGAACTAATTTTCCTGAGATTTTCCCAGTTTTAGTATTGAAAGTCCTAAATCCTGGGAACCCTCTCAGTCCCAGGCAAATTGAGAGACTTGGTTATCCTGTTTTTCAGAGCCTTCTCCCCTCAGTTCCCACAATCACTGTGATAATCAGACTTTTTGTTTCTTAGTCACAGAATTTGGGTCAGATGCAAAACTAGACTCTGGGTCTTCTTACGCAAAAAAATCCGTAGACCATCAAAATTAGATGATAGGAAATTTTCACTGAATGAACGCTTTGTGTCACCAACTCCTACTTTCGTGCTATGTATAAATGTATAGTTGGTATGCTGTGAGTATGTACAAAGTATTTCAATCAAATATGTGATCATAAATATAATAAAGTCAAATAATAGTATATCAGAGTTCATAATGTAAGGAAACAAGTGCTTAAAAATTCTTAAGGAACACTCACACTGTTATACATATATATATTTTATATTGCTTTATATCCATGTTTCCAGATAAATAGGCATAAACTTCTTGAAAATTACAACAAACTGTAGTATGTTCATACAATAGAATATTACCCAGCAATACAAAGGAATTAACTGTTAATTACATATCTTGAATATATCTCAAAGATATCATGCAAAGTGAAAGAAGCCAGTCTCAAAAGGTTACACATCATTTGTTTATAATTACATGATATTCTTCAAAGGACATACTATAGGTATGGAGGATGGATTAGTAGTCACCAGGAGTTAGGAATCAGTGAAGGGGCTGATGATAAAGGTAAGGCATGAGGAGTTTTTTGGATGATAGAACTGTTTCGTATCCTGTTTCTAGTGGCAGTTTCACAAATCTTTGGATGTATTCAAATTCATAGAACTGTCCGCCCAAAGAAAAAAAAGTCAATTTTACTCTATGCTGATTAAAAGTAAAATTGAAAACACATTAAATATGTAAAACCATAAGTGAAAGTTCAGAACAAATTCAAATTTCTAAAATGCAGAAGAGAACTGTCTTTGGGTTTTTCAGAGAGATCTAACTTTATACTCCTAAATAAAGTATCATGAAAAGTCATTCCAGACAGTGTGATTTCAATAACTTCTTAATGAAGTTATTTTTAAATTTCTCTAATGACTAATAATGTTCTTATGAAATATCCACATGTTTTTCTACGTTTTGAAGGCCATGTAGATTTATGTAGGATCAGGTAGTTCATTCTTTTCAATGGTGAATGAGTCAAAATTATAAATGACTTCTGTCCCAAAGCAGTTAAGGGATTGATTAGGGAAAAATACTCTCTGTATTTCTGTCTCTCTTGTGTCTCTGTGTCTGTCTCACTTTGACTCACCATCTGTCTCTTACTCTGTCTCTTACTCTGTGTCCCCTTCTCTCTCTGTCCACACCCCGAAGCTGAAAATTATACACTGAAGGGCATTTTGGCTGTTTCATATTTTAGGAAATTATGTTATAGAACTCTTACAAACATTGTGTATAGTTTTTTTGTGAGAACATAAGTTTTCATTTCTCTAAGGTAAATAACCCAAAATGGGTCTGATGAGTCATAGAGCAACTACATGTTTAAGTTTATAAGAAACTGCCAAACCATTTTCCAGAATGCCTGTATCATTTTGCATTCCCACAGCAATGTAAGAGAGTTCTACTTGCTCTCCATCCTCTATAGCAATTCATATTGTTTGAATTTATTTAATTTTGTCTTTTTAATTTGCTCCCTAATATATGTGTGGTAATATCTCATAGTGATTTTATTTTAAATTTCTCTAATGACTAATGATGTTAAAAATCTTTTCATGTGTTTATTTGTCATTCTGATATCTTCCTGATATAGTGTCTTTTCAAGTCTATTGTCCCTTTTTTAAATTGGGTCATTTGTTTTCTCATGACTGAATACTGAGAGTTGCTAATCTATCTAAATATTATTCATTTTTTGGAAATGTGATTTGCAAATATGTTCTCCTATTTGTAGACTGTTTATTTTTTATTCCCTTAAGAGTATCTTTACTAGATTTTTTTTTAATTTTAATAAAGTCCAATTTGTTAAAAAAATTTTTTAATGGATCATTCTCTTGCTGCCTTACCCCAGGTCACAAAGATTTATTTTTCCTATGTTTTCCAAATGTTTCCTAGAAGCATTATAGTATTACATTTTACATTTAGATCTATGAATGATTTTTTATGTTTTTTATGAGATATAAGTTTAAGTCAGGATAATATTTACACATAGATGTCTAATTGTTCTGACATTTATTTAAATGACTATACTTCTTCCATTGAAATTGTTTTGTACTTTTGTCAAAACTCAAAAGCCATATTCTGTAGGTTTATTTCTAGACTCTATATTGAACCATTGATCTCTGTCTGTCCCTTCAATAATGCCATACTGTCTTCACTACTATAGCCTCATAGTAAGTGTTAAAATTAAGTGATAAGATTTCAACAACCATATTCTCTTTTTTCAAAATTGTTTGCCTTTCCTTATGAATTTTAGAATCAGCTTGTCTGTAACTATGAAAAGTCTTTCTGTATTTAATTCACTCTTCTTTCTCTAGTTTCTTAAGATGAAAGCTTAGAATATTGACTCAAGACTTCTTTTGCAATATATGCATTTAATGCTCTAAATCTCCCCTTCAGCATCACTTTAACTGCATCCCACAAATTTGAATATTTTCATTTTAATTCAGTTTGCAATATTTTATAATTTCTCTTGAGATTTCTTTCATTCTTGGATTATTCTGAAGTATATTATTTAATTTTCATGTGTTTGGAGATTTCCATGTAACCTTGATGTTATTGCTGTCCAGTTTTAATTCCAATAGATCTGAGAAGATAGTAAGCATGATTTGAATTTTTTTTACATTTCTTAAGTTTTAGTTTATGACCTAAGCTATTGTCTATGTTGGTGTATGCTCCACATAAGCACTTTAAAAATAGATATTCTGATATTTTTGAGTAGTGTCTCTAAATGTCAATTAGACCCAATAGGTGGATGGTGTTGTTCAGTTCTCTATCCTTGCTGATTTTCTGTCTACTGGTTCTGTTTGTTACTGAGAAAAGAGTCAAAGTCTTCAACTAGAATTGTGGATTTATCAATTTCTTCTTTCAGTTTTGTCAGTTTTTGCTTCATGCATTTTGAATGTCTCTTAGGTACAGACATATGTATAATTGTTATGTCTTCTTAGAGAATCGACTCTTTAATTATTACATAATCTCTCCTTTTATCTCTGGTAATGGAGGACAGCGTGACAGAACACAGGCATCCAGTGACCATCTCATCCTCTTAAAGTCACCTCTTTACTCAACAAAGAGGAAGGGTCACTTTCCTTGGAGTTTTGACTTTTAGGGTTTCCTGTAACTATCACTGCCATTTCTGCACACATAAAGGAAAAAGAGGAGAAAAACGTGGAATTTGTTCACTCTCTATGAGATGAATCTTCTTTCCCACTTCTTAAGCCACAGCTAGAGGGATTCTCCTGGAGCCTTCTTTGTCTGCACCGGTGTTAACTTTCAGTTTTCTAGTTGCTTTACCTTTAGACCAGGGGATGCCTGAGGGAGAAAAATTGATATAACCAATTTGACAATCCTTCAAATTCTGGTGTTATTCCTAATCTTCCTGCTGCTATTTACTTTTCAGAGTTCTTAAATAGCTGTTGCATGCATTTCATACAAGTTTTATAGTTGTACTCAGTGAGTAAGATAAGAAAAAGCGTGTTTACTCCATCTTACCTTGAATGAGAGCTCTATATATTTACTTTACCTTTACATGGTGTGCTCCTAGAAGGCAGGGCCCATGTGCCATTCACTTTTTATGACCCTGGTATCTAGAATAGCACCTGGAACATAGTAGTGTTTCCTGTAATATTTGTAAAAAAACAAAAACAAAAACAAAAACAAAAACATAGCATTTAGTTAATTGCATAATAACTTATAGTCTAGAATATCAGGCAAATACCAATTCAAAGTAAATCTTCTTGGTAAAATTATTTCTTTGAAAAGTCCCTAAACCAGATTACATATGCATTTATTTAGTCAAAGTGTAAAAATAACTCCTGTTACCTAATGAAAAAAAAGAATGTGCAGACTTCCTGCAATCTTGGAAGATTACATAGGAGTCTAAATATGGAAGACTGAATCTAGGAACTAACATGATTTGAAATTCATAGAGCAATAGTTTTGTCAGAAAGAAAAAAAAAAGTTTTATACCAGAAAAGAAAGATATCTTATATCACTAGTTAGAATGGAAGAGCCATGTTAAACCAGGTTGCATAAAGTTGAAAATCTGTTCTCACTAAAGTGTTGTAGAACAACATGTTATTTTAAATGTGGGTTAACTATTGCCTTATCAATTCAATGAGGTTGAAACTTTTTTGGTTGCTTAAGAGGCTACATCATGAACAGGTGACCAATCTTCTATGATTATTTCTATTAAATTATAGCCCAGAAAGAGTTTTTATAGTAGACCATTTAGAATAAAACTAAAGTTTACTAAATATGACAGTCATATGGGACACATATTTTAAAATGTCTAAAATTAAAGTCCTGACACTTCATTAGTTCCTATTTAGATAGTACACATTATTATTGGGTGTCTCTGATGACATTTTTATTTAACTGATCATGAATACTGAGCTTATAGAATAATTCAAAGGGTTTTTTAAATTAAATATAAAATTCAACAATTATTCATTTGTGTGCAAACTGGGAGCTCCAGATTGCATTATGAAAAATTCTAATAATAAAATGAATTACACAGACTGTCCCTGAAATTGTCTATTCATTATTCATATATTCAATAATTTTAAATATTGTACATGTACCAAGAAAAACATGAGGTATATTCCCTTTGGAGATAAAAATAAACAAAACCAAAATATGTTCTTGAACTCCTCTTTAAGGGTATGTGTCACCTTCCCACAGGTGAGGTATGCAGAATGCAAAACAGTCTCAAACCTTCTCCTCAAAGATGATCACCTTGTAAAGGGGGCTGTAATTACATTCACTCCAGCCCATTAGACAGGAATTTTGCTCTTCATTTTCCTCAGACTAAATAAAAAAGACATAAATATATGTGCATGTATGTGCATGTGTGTTTGCACATGTGTTCATGTATACACTGTCTAACTCTTTCATTGAGAAATAGATATTACATCAAAGATTCAACTTTGTTATGTAGATCTCATTACCAGGCAGTGTTTTTTTTTTCTTTTTCTTTTTTTCTCTTTTCTCTTTCTTTCTTTTCTTTTCTTTTATTTTTTATTAAACCATGAGGAAGATTATGTGAGAAGGAAATAAGATTAGAGGAGAGATGTGGTGGCTGGAGTCAGATTTATTCATTTATTGTTTTTCTTGCTTGTTGGATCAGAGAATTAACCACAATTTCAAGTTTGAATTTAAAGTACAGTGGCATAAATAACATAAATTTAATATGTTAAATGAAACATATAGAAGATACTGTTATTACTCAAACTCTGAGATTATTTCATAAGTGACCAAAAAAACTTCATCTAGAGATTAGGAGACTATCCCTTTAAAATAACCTAACAAAATTAACTGGAAAAAAATGTGCGAAATCCGAATGGATTCGCTGAGTAATGAAAGAGCAGAATTAAAAACAGGTTAGGTGTAAATTTCTACTTTTCTACCTTACCGGCATCTCTTCAGTTTCTTCATAGATAAATTGAGGATAATTATACCTCCATTAGCTGTCCTTAGGTCTTCTAAGTTTTAACTGAGATAATGCAAATAAAGCCCTTTTCACAGAAAAAGCATTCAGTAATGCTAATTGCCATGGCAGTGTCTAGGAAAAGAAAGAAAGGAGAGGAAAGGAAGACACTGGTTAAAAAAAAAAAAAAAATCCAGAATTAAAATATCCCCATTTACAAGAAGGTGGAGTTAGCCACACCCACCTCTAACATGGAAGGTGGCTTTGTTCCTTCTGTTTAAAAATAAATGTAGAAAGCCCAAAAAAGAACTCCTGGCCACAGAACTAAATTTTTTTCCCCTTAGAGTTAGGGGAATAAGTGGGCTGGTAAACACACATATTTTTTAAAGTCAACTTTAAGGTTTAGCTGTAAAAATAGCATTTCTATGTGGTGGCAGATTCAAATAAGAAAATAACAGCATAAATCTCTATAGTTGGGATGAGTGACAATGATAGTCCCATTTTTTTTCAATCTATAAACAGAAGTATGAAAGACATCTAAATTTTTCCACTTTAAATTACCAGTTTCAGTGTTCAAGTCATCAAACTAAGATTCGAATAAAATCCACACACACCTCAAGACAGAGATTTCCATTTCAGAAGTAGCTATACAACATGATGCCCTGGGAAGCTTCTTTTCCCTGAAATGTCTACCGTTCATCTTTCACAACCACAAATTACTAGAAAAGTTGCCAGTTTATTCTCTGCAAGGTTTTTGGAAGAGTTTACTGGCACATTGTGTCCTATCTTGAGGTTTGCAAAAGGGAGAGGACAGTCTGACAAAGCCGTGTCAGAGAAATGTTGTTCCACCAGCAAGCCAAAGGTCATACTGTAATTTAAGCAGCAGTTGGCCTGTCAAGGGTCGATCTCTCCCAGGTTTCATCTCACAAGAAGCAAGAAAAATCAATCCTTTAGTAATCTTCAAATGGAAAGTTTAAGTCAGGACAAAAAAAAGTAAACTTGTTTTGCTTTTTCTTTTTTCCTGATTGGTCAGCAGACAGCTTTGTGATGTGCTGATGGCTTAAGTTTTCTTCATGTTAGGTTTTTTTCTTTAAACGTTAGTAGCATTAGACACAATTTTTTTAATGCTTTTTTTTCTCCTTGATCTCAGAATATATGGAAAACTAAAATACTGAATATGCACTTAGACCTCAGGAAACTAACGGTGACTACCCAGATGTAGATTTTAAGGAATCTAAAGCTCACAACAACCCAAATGATTTGAATACCAAAACAAGCCCCATAACTCTTTGCATAAAAATAGTTTTAGAGTTAACCAGTTGATTTGTTCAAGAATCTTTGGGCTTTGACTCGGGCACTTTGGAAAATACAGCCATAATTTCAATACAACACTTTGGGAGAGTTAGAGGGAAAATAGCTTAGTGCTTGAGATCCACTTCTGGTTCCTAGAATTGGAATTGACTTAACTTTCAACTTTAACCCCACTGAAAATTGTTCTATCTTTGCCTATCATGTCTTTATTAGAATTCTGTTTTGGCTAACATATTTTTGTTGTTGTTATAACTGCTGTTGCATTAATATGCTATTAATCTGACTTGGCTGCTCAGCTTGATATTTAGCAACATTACAATACTGTTTGGTTTCTTGACCTAAATTATAAAAATTATCCATTCCCATTGAAAAAAATCTAATCATACAGAAAAGCCAAATCTCTATAAGTAAATCTAGTTATGTTAAAAATTAATCTCATTTTAACCCCTCTGCCACTAGCACCACCATCTACCTGTCTGTGGACATCTGCAGCCTCCTACCTCTCTCCCTGGCTCCACTCATACCCTGGGCTTTCTATTTTTCACAGAGCAGCCAGAGTGCTCCTGTTCAGATCCATATCAGATCATGCCACTCTCATGCTCAGAATACTCTTGTGTCTTTCCAGTGCATGGAGATGGAATCTAAAGCTCTTCCTATTACCAGTGGAACCTCACATATGCAGACTCTCCTACTCTCTCTTTTCTCATTGTACTCCAGTCACACAGACTTCCTTGCATTTCCCTAAGCTCACTCCCAACTTTCCTACCCCAGAGTCTCTTTGCCTTGGTTCAGCCCTTGCCTGGAAGTTCTTCCTACAGATATTTGTTTGTCTGCTCACTCCACTCAGGCTCCTGCTCAAAGAGTCCTGCTTATCTAAAATAGCAAACCCTGTCACTCCCATTACTTTTTCTTATTTAATGTTTTCCTAATAACATTCATTACGCATATCGTATTTTATATTTGTTATTTTCCTCCTTCCTAGAATATGAATTCCACAAGGTCCAGAACTTGTTTGCAATTATAGTTGATCCTTGACCAGCATGAGTTTGAACTGTGCAGATCCACTTATATATAGATGTTCTTCAATAAATACCTGTCCTGTTTTTGATCCAAATTTGGGAGTCCATACATGTGGAGAGGTGACTATGTGCGTTGTTTTATTCCATTGTACATGGGGCATTTGAGTGTCCACAGATTTTGGTATCCGTGGAGGGTTATCCTGGAACCAATCCTCTTGGATACTGAGGAGCAACTTATGTATTTGGGGAGTCGACTTATACATGGACTTTTGATTGTGCAGGGGTTGGCTCCCTAACCTCTGCATTGTTCAAGTGTGGTACAATTTCCAGCACAGAATTAGATAGCACATGACAAGAGGAAGCATTAAATATTTATTGAATGGAATTCATTTAGTATATATTGTTCTAGATATTGTCTATATACACACAAACTGTTTTTCAGAAACAATTTTATTTCAATGATACCACTTTCAGAATTCCTGTGTGTATGCATGTGTATCATCAAACATTAGCTTTACCTAGAATTCTAGGAACAGCAAGTCTCAAGTCCCCTTCTAGCCATTTCAGACTAAGCTTTTTATTTCTGCCCATGATCCAACCTTTTACCTATAACTTCCTTCAGACATGCTCCATATCCTTCTAATATTCAATTTCATTAATATCCATTGTCTCTTTTTTATCTACCTGTTGATATGCTTAGACCTTACTTTATTTTTAAGAAAAAAAATTTTTCCCCTTCAAATCACTCCTCCTATCTCTTATTTGAACACTTTTTCCCCCTGTAACCATAAGAACTTGAAACGGCATAGTCTGTTTTTTAGGTCCCCCCTTTCCCACACTCAATTGTTTCATAAGCCCCCCTAAAATCTGTCTTCTGCATGTAGGAGTCTGATAAAACTATTGTCAGAACTCACTAATTATTTCCTAATTGTTTAACTCAAAAGCCTTTTCCAGTACAATTTTCTACATTTCTAATGAGCACCTGAAAATAATTACTATGATAACTCTTCTCTGGTTCATGGCATTGCACTGTGGAACTGTTATGACTACCACACCCTACTTCTTTGGAATGAGTATTTAGCTATCTTTAGGTTGTTTCACTCTTTTCCTGGAAAAGTAGTAGAATCTAGTTAATCAGTATATCAAAACCACTTGTCCTACAATTCCCTGAAATCTGGAAATAGTTCTAGCTTGTTATATTGCTTCCCCCCCGCCCAAAGTATCAAATACTAGAACAAAACTATATAGGCGGCAACTTTCCCATTTCTAATTAAATAGCCCTGTGGTGAAGACTGATCAGATTGACCCCTTCAGTTCAGGTCTTTAGAGTTCTTAGAGTTTCTCTGTCCCCACCCCATAAACACCAGTGTTTAGTAGTAAGCCCTATCACTAAACATTACCCTAACCACTTGGGCCTTGCTTCCTGTTTTGTTCCTATTAGCCCCTATTTACAGTGGAACTGGGTTCTATTCTCCTTGTGGCTCTTTCATTTTAAGTGGATTCTACCATTACATGCAGTATGCAACTGATACTTGTTACATATTCTGAATCTGTGTCCACTAAACATTTCCCCAGATTGGATCCGTTTAATATTAGATGCTGGTACACATTTGAATCTCCAGCTACACATTTCTTGACTACACAGAACTTGTCTTATTCATGACTGCATCTCCTTTGCATCACTGCTATCTGGCCTTTAGTAGCTGCTAAATAGATAGCCGTAAATGCATGATAAAGGAATTAATGTACTAAAGTGAAACTGCCACATTTCTGTTTGAATTTTGTTTTTGTTTTTCAGCCCACTCCTAAGAAACAGCACTGCATTCTCAGTTTCACTAAGCTTTTGTCAGCTTCTGCCTTATTTTCCTTCTCTCATTTCACTTCTACTTTTCTTCTCATATGTTCAGTGTAGATGGCTTCACCCTGTGAAGTCCTCTAACCCCTTTAAATGATGCTTCTCTGTCAATAAGTCTGAAAATCTTTAGAAAGAGTAGTATCTATTGCTACTAGGGATGTCAGGAAAGGGATATTTTCATGCATTACTGGTAGAAATGTGTAGTGTTACAGCCATGGAAAACAGTCCGACAGCATCAATTAAAATGAAAATACATCTGTTCTCAAACCGGCAGTTCAAATGTGGGAATCTCTGCCAAAGAAATAAATGTGGCAATATATAAAAAGTCTATATAAAAGGGTGTTTATTGCAGTATTGCTTATAATGGTTTAGAAAACTGGTAATAAAGGTCATCAGAAGACAAACGATTTAATTAATGCTCATATAGCCACATCATGGTACAGCTATATATTCTATACCAGATTAATTGATGGGATTCTTAAATGAAAGAAGCAAGCTGTCTAGATATCAACCTGAAAATTTTGAAAGCATTTATTCATAAAGATATATGTACCTCTATGTTCATTGCAGCATTATTCATGCTGACCAGGACATGGAAACAATCGAAGTGTCCTACAATAGTTAATTGAATGAAGATACGGTACATATATACAATACAATATGAATCAGCCACAAGTAAAGATGAAATACTGCCATTTGAAACAATATGGATAGATCTTGAGAATGTCATACTAAGCAAAATAAGTCAGATGGAAAAAGTCAAGAACCATACGATTTCACTCATATGTGGGATATGAAACTGAAAGCAATAAACGAACCAAAAAGACATTAAACAAACTCATAGACACAGATGACAGTATGGTGGTCACCAGAGGAAAAAGAGGGTAAGGGAAGGTAGAAAAGGGTAAAGGGGATCAAATGCAGAGTTTAGAGAAACATGGCGGAGTGAGAGACATCCTCAGATCTCTCCCCTTGAAACAACAATAAGCTGAACATCTAAAACTCAACAAAAAACACCCAAACTTCACAAGAGCACGTCTGAGCATGGGATCTGTGCATAAAAGCTACCACAGGTCAGAACCCTGGGTGTCGGGCAGTGGACTGAGAGAAATAAAGAAGCTGTCTTTCACAGCTGCTGGAGCTCCCTGTAGGAGAAGGGAAGGGAAGAAGATGCAGCGAATTCCCTGAACAGCTCTGCCTGGGAGTGCTGTGAGTTCCACACAGCTGACAGCAGGGCCCAGTCATCAGGGCAGAAAGCAGAGAAGTGGGATGGCAGAGAAACAACAGTTGATTTTTAGCAGCCCTGAGTGTAAAACTGAGGCTGAGAGGCAGCCTCCAACCCCCAACCCAGAGGTCTCCTCCCCCCATACCCTTTGACACCAATCACAGTGGAGTCCCAGGGAAATCTGGGCAAATGCTACAAAAACTGTCGCTAATACTGACAGGAACTGAGACTCAGGGTAGCGAGTATGATTAAACATCTACAAGAAAAAAAGAGGCATTATTAAAGCTTTATATAAAGCAGGGATCCAAGAGGCTTAGATGTCACCTACTGGAAACCAAAAGAAAAGCGTCTGCTTTTCAGCAGGCTAGAGACACCTTTATATAATAAATCTTCTTTCTGGGAAAACAGCAGAATGCACTTCCATTAATGCTCAGGTGGAGAAATAGTCCATTAAACACCATGAACAACCAAGATGACAAGGCATCTCAGAAAGAAAGAGAAAAATTTCCAGAAAATAAGCTTACAGACATAGAAATATGCAACTTAAATGACAGAGAATTCAGGATGGAACTTCTGAGAAAAACA
>NW_006434369.1:871804-882544 GCF_000325575.1 Pteropus alecto
GCTGGAGCTTGGAATTCAAGAAGTCAACAGAACACCCAATTATCTCAACCCAAAAAGGCCTTCACCAAGACACATTGTATTAAAGTTATCAAAAATCAACGACAAAGACAGAATTCTCAGGGCAGCCAGGGAAAAGAAGATGGTAACTTATAAAAGAAAACCCATTAGATTATCATCAGACTTCTCAGTGCAGACCTTACAAGCCAGAAAGGAATGGAATCAAATATTTAAACTATTAAGTGAAAAGAACTACCATACCAGCCTAGAATAATGTATCCAGCTAAGCTCTCCTTTAATTATGAAGGAGAAATTAAGACCTTTCCAGACATACAAAAATTGAGGAAATGCGAGGTCTGCACTACAGGATATACTGAAAGGGGTCAGCTCACCTAAAACAAAATGACACACACACACAAAAACATAATTAGGAGTAAAGTGACTAGCAGACTGTTAAAAGCAGAAGAATGCAAACCTTACTAAGAACAGGGTATTGTAAGCTTAAACAATAAGAAGATAATTGCTATAGCAAGATAGTAATGAACTTTTAGCATACAGAGGGACAAACTGAGATAACAATGACTGAAAAGGAGAGGATTCAAAGATCCAAATTCACAAAGGCGAATAGAGATAAGGCACACCCAGACGAAAATGGGCGACTATATATAACTATCCTTTTCATATTCATAATGGTAACCACATACCAAAGATTCAGAACTGAAATATAAAACATAAAACAAGAGGAACCAGAGGGAAAACCCACAAAAGCCAACCAAAATAATGAAAACAGAGGCACAAGGACTAGGAAGCAATGGAAACACCGAGATACCAGAAAGCAAAAAATAAAATGGCTATAAGAAGACCTCATATTTCAATAATCACCCTAAATGTAAATGGACTGCACTCACCAATAAAAAGGCACGGAGTTGCAGAATGGTTCAAATAACAAAACCCAACCATATGCTGCCTCTAGGAGACACATCCCAGCTCCAAAGACAAATATTGACTCAAAGTGAAAGGGTGGAAAATGATGTTTCAAGCAAATGGCATTCAGAGAAAAGTGGGAGTAGCGGTACTAATATCAGAAGAAACAGACTTCAAAATAAAAAAAGGTAAAGAAAAAGTAAAGATATTGAGGGGATCAAATGCATGATGTCAGAAGGAGAGTTGACTTTGGGGAAAGGTGAACGCACAATGCAATATACAGATGATGCAATATAAAATTGTACACTTGAACCCTATACAATTTTATTAACCAATGTCACCTAAATAAATTTAGTAAAAAAAAGAAGCAAGTTGTAGACTTTTATAGAAGCAAGATGTGACTTCTATAAAATGAAACAATTACCAACTCTTCCATATATACGTACATATGTATATTCTTTATAGAATTATATGAGTACAGAAAAAGATACAGATAAACTCTTATTAGTTGCAAACCCTGATGCATGAGTTTACCTGGGGGTGTGAATGGACTTGAGTATAGTGGCATTGATGTAAGTGGAGGAGTAAAGAGAGTGGAAGGAAAAAACTAACTCTCCTTTCTTCCCCTACAAAAGATTACTTTTTAAAAAGCAGGTAAATGTTCACATTTATCTATTTTTATAAAAATAATAACAAACACTTAGTTCTTATTCTATACCAAGCATCATTTTAATGCCAAATATATTAAATTATTTAATCTCCTACCAATTCCATGAGGTTGACACTATTATAAACCCAATTTTTACAGATAATGAAATTGAGCCACAGAGAAATTAAGGGGCAAGCTAAAATCATGCAACTAGAAAGTAGTGGTTTGAATTTGAATCCAGATAGTCAGGCCCCAGGGGCCATATTCTTAACCATATGCAATGATGCCTCTTAAGGCATATATAGTATATAAAGAAAAGAAATAAAAAGTAATCCTTAAAAGTACACATGAAGTGGTAATTAAAAGAATACATTGCTGTTAAATTGTGCATTTTTCTGAACTGAACTAATCTTTTATTTGGAACTGATTGCATTTTTTCTAAGTTTTAGATTTAACTATGTTTAATATAAGCTAATATTACTTTTCAACTGATGACTGCTGTTCTGAAAGAATTAACTCTCCTGGATTGTATCAGTTACACCTAAAATGATCTTGGTCCCAATAGTCATCAAAAAAACTAAGTGTCAAGAATCTCATTACAAGAGCTGTTGATAGAAGAGATTAACTACTTGTTGCAGGTGCTTTTTGATATAATTCTCTTCCTCATTGAAATGTGAATTATCTAAAATGTCTTTTTGGCCAGAATGAAAGAAATTGCCTGTGATTAGTACAAGAGATCTACAATATGTTACCCTCCATTTGGTGGAGAAGGATCAAAGTGAAGGAAGTATTACTCTGAAATTAAAATTAGTAAAATCAACATAATGATCACCTGAAGAAATGACTTACTATGAGAAAGAGCTTGAAGTTTGAAGTTCAAGTTCAATTTTGATTCTAGTTTACTAGACAAAGTCCGAGTGCCTCCCTGGGAGGACCTGTGTACCAAGCGACACTCGCCATTTTCTCATTCAGTCAAGCAGCCTTCAAACCTCTATTTTTTTTTTTCTACGAACACAGACATTTCTTCTTGACCAGAGGAAATTACTGATTCATCTCATCTCATGAGACCTGTCTTCCGTTTTAAATTCTTACTCTGACATTCTGGTTTCTGAACCTCTTTTTTTGTGAGTTTGTTTGGCCTAAATTTGTGCTCCAAAGTTTAATCACCTCTGAGTAAGCTGATAAAAGGAGATTCTGTAGTCTCAGAAAGGAGGAAACTTCATTCCTGTACCACCTCCCAGGCCTTGTCCTGCGTCCAGCATTCCTCCTACGATTTGACATCTGTGAGTTTAAATGCCTCTCAGCAAAAGGCCTCTGACCATGGAACTGTCTGTCTTAAAGGATACATTTTGATCTTGACATGCATCAAAATGCATATTCAGGCTTTAGAAGAGTGATGCCTAAGGTGATTCTAAATGATGGAATGGAAGAGGGACAAAATGAAAGATTCTTTCATTCTTAAGTAGATTGAGTATGCATTTGAATGCCTAGAGGGGAACTCTGATTGACAGAGAAGATATATATTGGGACAGAGGTTAAAGGTGGACAGAGAGGTTTCAGAATTGTCAATGTAGTCATTGTCACTAAAGCATTCAGCCAAAAGAGGCCATTAAAAGATGTGAAGAAAGGGAAGGAAGCTAGTGGGTCAAGGACAGACTCTTCTGAAAGAAGAAGAAAAATTTGGCAGGAGAAAGAAAGATGAATAGAAAGAAGTAGCATCTGTAATGAATGCTCCTGCTAAATAAGAATGAGTGGGATTTGCAGGATAATTGAAAGAATGGGTGGATTGACATTAGGTGAAAATCAATGGCTCTTAATTAATAGCACCCGAAAGAATAAGGATAATGGGGACAGAGAAATGGATGATTTATACAAATAAGGTCAATCATGGTTAGAATAAATTATACTCCGTATAGATGGTCAGGGACACTGCTTTTTAAAAAAAACTTTCTAACTATTGAGTTTATGAGTAGGGCAACATATGAGCACAGAGCAGAAGCTATTCACATCACCCCAATAGCCTGCCTTCATAAATAAAGGAAGCTGCCATTACTAAAACATGGAACAATGGAGAGGTGGCCCTTATGCCCATGATCCAAAGGTCAACTCACTGAAAGGCTTTTCATATCACAGACATTTACTGTAGTCTGGCCCTGTCCCATCTGTCATTACTTCATTCTGCACACTGGGTTTTCTCCTACAACTAGAAATAACATATCTGAAAATCTCAATTTAGAAACCTATGGAACAAAAACATTGAAAATATAAATTTAAAAAAAGAGAAAGGTTTAGACTATTTAAGAAGAGAATCTTCATAGAAGTAAGATATTAAAAAAAAAACTTCACATATGTAATGGGAGGAACATAAATTAGCTCTTTTTAGAAAGGCAGAGTAGTGAGGAGTATAAGAAACAGAAGAGAAAAATGAGTTTGAACATAAACAACTACATTAAGCTTACAAATTAGACACTCAGATAACAGTGTGGAAATGGGATGCTGAGGTTATCTGAACCACCACCTGACAGAACAAAGAAAGGGGGATGAAAAAAACATGACATTGCCTCCAGAATATATGGTGTTTTCCTTTTCCGGTCATCAAAAACGAAAAAAGAGATGCTGAACACTGAAATCCCCAGGAAAGACCCTGTAATGTAGAAAAACCACAGTCTCAATGTACTTAGCAAACTTTCTGTGTTTTGGCAAAGTGTTGAAGACATTAAGAAATGTTAAATTTAAAATCACAGACCTATTAAACTAAGTTACTGATTGCCTTAGCTCTTAAAACTTAGAAACCATGTAGGTATAAAAATGAAAGCCAGAATTAGATTAACTGGAATAGGAACTGATGATAAGGGAAATGGTATTTATTTTGTGCCTTGTCATATATTATTTTATAGCAAACTCTTCAATAGCAATGAGCAATCAGTATTTTCTTCACTGCAGAAAACTCGAATAAGTATTTTAATATTTCTCTTAGCATTTAGGCAGCATAATATCGGGTTAAAAAGGACATTGATGTATAAGAAAGAGGTTGGAGTTCTTTTTTCATAATTTTTATGAGTTTGGTTTTGTTGATTTTTTACCTCCATAACATCAGTTATTTAAGATTAAGTCCCCATTTTGCTCAGCTCCTCTGCTACCACGCCCCCCCCCACCCCCCAACAATACTACCTATGATAGTTTCCAAATTTTAGGCATTGATTTTCAGGAGAAAACAACCAAGTAATAAGAACTGTATGCAGGAATTCTTATTTCAAGAATTATATAGCAGCAGACAAACAAATGGTGTAATTCTAATTAATATTAAAAATGTTTGCTGGAAAAAAAACAATTATTCATTACCCATCATAAACAATTGTTGCAAGAAAACCACAATATAAATCACAAGATAAAAAGGACAACCAGAAAAAATTATCAGTGGCCAATGAAGATTCAGCATTTGTTTTAAGTTGGTTTCCTCAGGAAATAGACTTGGCATGGGATAATAGGCTTATCAGGGCATGCAATCAGTAAACAATACATATACAAAAGTGAGAAAAAAAGGGTTCAGCAAAAGATAACTATGATGCAGTTGAACCAGAATCCTCACTTGATCCCATAGGGAACATTAATACCAAGACAGCCCTTTAAAGATGCTCCAAATTGAGGAGGTAGGGACTTTGAATCCCAGCGTTGAGCAGTCATTGAATATACGCTTTTCCTGGGAGAGGCAAGGCAACCATCTTTGGGTCTAAGGAACTCAGATGTGAAGAATCCACAGACAACACTGCCAGCAGCTAAGGAAATGTGTGTCTCAGTTGTACCTTCATCGACAGACAGCCACATTCACTTAGTCCACCCCTGTGCCTCTTGGACCAACTTGCTCCTTCAGGATGTTAGTCTCTTTTCCTAGAGATTCTTATAAGAGAGGATTTAGTAGAATTAAATGAAATCTCTACTGCTACAGCTGATCTCAGGGCCGTAATTGATATGAATCATCTCCCTCTAATGATGAATCTAGATTCTCCTTATCCCTGACTGACACTTCTGCTGGTCTAAGATTATAGAATGATCCAAACTGTCATCCCTGTGAGGTCATGACTCTCATCACTATGTCCTTCTCAGTACAGTTGCTGCATTGTCCATTTACTTTCAAAATTAGAGGGATAGCCTGAGATGCTTCCATAGAGTATTTTGATGCCAAACTTATTCCTTCCTGTCCCATCGTGTAGCAACAGCCCTATCTCTTCCTAATCATCAGAGTCAAGTACCCCTGCCAGAGTGGTAGCTCATTCTTTCACCTGCTGGTCAAGCAGCACTATAGCCCTGAATGAGAAGATGCAGATTAACTTAAAGTTTAATGAAACTGATGATGTATTTCCTGGTTGAAATTCCCTCTCTGGGAATTCTGCTCCTTTGCCTTGGAACATAATTGCAGGGATGGGAAGTACGACTTACCCAAGTGGCTCACTGAGACTGATCCCAAGTGAGGTCACTCCTACTTTCAACTCTTGGTTCCTGGGCCTATATATTCTACCTACTGGGAGCCCAGTACTATATAATGGTTGTGGATTTTGTTTGTATTCTGTGTCTAGATAGCCCTCCATTCTTTTAGGGCATCATCTCATCTTAGGTGTGACATATACTTAATAAATTGTATACCCAAATGACTTTACCCTATCAGGATAGTGGCCTCTAGTTGACATCGTATCAGTGAATCCCATGACCATGTGCCCACTGCCTCATCTCATTTTCTATAAAATGAGTTTCTCGGTCCAATATAATATTATGTGAGATCCCATATTGAGGGAAGAAAGACTTAGTAAGCCTTTGAATAGTGGTGCTGAGGGTCTACAAGTAGTAAATAAAAATCCATATTCAGATATGTGTCAATTCCAGTCAAGATGAAACACTTCCTCTTCCAATATAGAAAAGGTCCTGTGTAATGAACTTGCCACTAAGTGGCTGCTTTGTCTCTTCAGTACATGATGACATATTAGGGGCTAAGAGTTACTGAACTGTGGGACATCCAGCAATAAGATTAACTAGATGAGTCAAATCCTTGTTGCTGGGCTCATGCACAGCCTTAATCCCTGAAGTACTCTGTTCATCGACTCATTTGAGTAGAAAGCTTGGCTAATAACCGTCTGAGTTATTCTGTCTACTTGCTTACATAGTGCTCTTTCACAGTGAAGGATACCTGATGGGTGTTATCATATGATACAAAGATTTTCACACATCCTACCCCATCCCTCTTTCATAGATCCACGTACCTGCCACTTGGCGCAGATTTTCCTAGTCTTTCTTTTTTGAGGATTCTGACCAATGATGAAACCATTTACTGCTGCCTGTGAACCCATGTGTATACTTTCCTCCTACCACTTTTATTGCTACAAAAAGTAGATGACCAGGTAAATTTTCAAAAGCTTTCTCTTCACCATTGTTTTTCAGAGCCACCTCTGAGTGAAGTTTCAGTGCAGAAGCAGACTAATTTTGGCTTGGACTCAAATACCAAGTAAACCTCTTTGTGACTCAAACTTGGCTTTTTACTCCTCTATCAGCTATTTATCAGAGATGCTGCATATAGCCAACAGGTACTAGCTGAGGGAGAGGTGCCCATACGATATTGAAAGATGGCGTAGGAGTGCGCGTTACTTGCTGGTACAGCTAACTTGTACTCTTTTTGCCTGTACGTGCCCAGTCTTGAGATATCTGTACTGGGAGTTCTTAGTACTTTCCATGTAAAGATGGATTGTTCCTGGACTCATAATTTTATGATCTGGTGAATCCAGAGGTCCACATTGTGATTTTCCAAATAGGCTTCCTTGAAACTTTGCATGGTGTTTTCTTTTTCTCCCAGCACAGTTATCTCTATTGCCATAGGGTTTTCTGAGTCCTATTGCTCACATTGTAGAGATGCCATATCAGCTGTTCCTAATTCAGAATTGTTTCCTACTCTAGGCTCCACTCAGGTTGGGAACTGTCTGTGTTACTTGGTAAATTGATTTTCAAGTGTTAAATATGCTGCCTTCATCACTTGAAGAGACCTCTTTCCTTCTCAGTGGTGACAGCTGTGATATATACCTCATAAATATACTACATCTGGCCAGCTGCAAATGGGTCGCTTGTTTGAGTGGTAGTCATCTACTGTGATCTTCCAAGATCTTTCATTTTTTGAGTCAGAGTGGTGAATTAAATGGATATGTGATGGAGGCATTGATCTTTGAATCCTGTAGGTCACTAAGGATGGCAGTAATATCTTCCAATGTGTAATGTGGCTTTTTATGTACTGTCTTGACTTCTGTGGGCAAATGGGGTGGGGGAGTCGTTTTAGAAACTTCATCTTGGCCTTCTCCACTGTGGCAGATTTTACTCTACAAACCAAGAAATTAACACAACAGTTCTGCCAACTTTCAAGTGTGAACATGCTTATTATAAATTTGAGTACTGAGAAAATAAACACTGGATATATCTGTGGACCCAGTGAACTTCTTGTGATATGAATCTGAGCAAGGATTCCACTTATTACTAGACCCTCATAGTCCAACATTTTTCAAAATATTTAGGTATTTCTTATTCCTCAATGTATGGTTACTTAAGTATATGAAGAAAATCTGAAGAAATTAGTACTGTATTTACAAGCTGAGATTTTGTGGGTTCCCTCCTCTTGAAAACCTGGCTTTGGCTTCTCTTTTATTGAATGGGCTCTGGATTTAAAAACTGCCTAAATAAAGAAGGCAAGGGATCTTGACTTTTATCAGAATGGCTGTCCTCAGTCTGCTAATCACCTTTCCTTTATTTCTTTTGATTGTATATACTGAGCAATATTCATACTAGTTGACCATCTCTTTTGCCCTCAGAAAGTTTAGATTCAACTAACCATCTCTTTAACTTTCTGCAGGTTAGGTTCCCATGGCTGCCACTAACTCCCCACTGCTTTTTATGATATTTGCACCTGCTTCATATATAATGGTTAAGCCCTGCCACCTAGACTTTTATTTCAAGATTCTATCATCTCCATTGCTAAGGAAGCCTAGTTCCTTAACAGTATATCATCCTTGTAGACAACCACCACTGGGTTTATCAAGGATCCTGATGCTTCTCTTAGAAGCTCATTCCTTGTTGCTTTGGAAAATGTAGTACACAGTGGGCCCTTCTATGGAACGTAGTCAACTGATGAGTTTTCTGGTCTTATATAATATGTTCATTCTGGAATGCCCACTACTGTGTGCCTTTTGATCTTTTCTTCTACTATCTTCCACAGCAATACTAAAACTTTTATTTTACTTCCTTAGACTATCACTTTCTCAAAATTTCCAAAAGCTATTTTAGCACCATGTTAGCACTACCTCATGGAACCCTTGTCTCAAGGGGAAGTGTTCACCTTGATCAAGTCATCCCAGAATATAATTTACATGCATTCTCCTGGCTCATCCTGGTGTATGCTAGCTCTCTCTTGCCATTCCTTCAGTGTCTGGACCGCTTAGCAGATCAGCATTTTCCCAGTCCCATAATGTTTGACTTGACCCTAGTTAATGATCTGGTGGCCAAGAGGAACTGTGTGGGCAGGCCCTGAGGGGGCACATCATGTCTTGAAAGGCAGAAGTTTTTGCATTGTCTTCAAAGGGAAGAGGCACTAGTCTTGGATGAGAAAAAAAAAAAAAGGGGGGGGCCACTTCTGCAAGTCCAGAGGATTCAGAACTATCTAACAATTTAGGAGTTTGAGTGCACCGACCTGTATATTTCCATCCCAAGTCTCAGTTTGCCGCTCCTTCCCAGTTAGGCCCTCATTTTGGCATAGCAGACTTCTTGGGATTTAGAATTCAACTTTCTCTAGGACATAGTTACTCATATAATTGCATCCTGGATCTGATCTTCAGTTTGTCCTACCTCTCCCTGCAGAAGACGAGAACCTTTTTATATATTGCCAAGGATGTCTAGCTATCACTCTTTGCTTTAAGATGATTAATCTCCCTCATCCTTGCTTCTCCAGTCTATTGATAGCCTCCAGTAATGTCATATAATCTTATAATTCCCACTCTCCTAGAAAACTTCAAATGCCTAGGATATTTTACATGCCCGTATATCACCTCCACTGGTCCCCTATCCCAGTTGACCAGTTCACCACTGGTGAAAACTTTTAGTTATTATTCTATTTATCTGGAGTAATAGAGCCCCAGTTGTCCACAGGCTGGCAGATGATCTGACTCAAAATCCCTTTTAGAGTCTGTGTCTTAGGACCACTCCTGGCACAAAATGTCTTAAGTCAACAAACACTGAGACAAAAGTCTGTATTCAAAAAGCTTATAGAGGTGTGCTCTCAGAAATACCTGTGACAGAATGAGAGAAGCAGAATTGCCCAGAGAAAGAAGTTGCAATTAGATGTAGTTGCAACAGAGGCCTCAGGTGATCTTACGGGAAGTTCTGAAGCTGAAATGTTTCTAGTAGATGCAAGGGGCGCAGAATTATACTCCTACACTGACCAGTTACTGAATATGGCCTGTCCCTTGAGTGATGGTGTAACATTAGGCAAAACTAGTTTTGGCTGAAAGCAATTCCTGGGGTAAGAGTCAGCTGTGAACTGTCAGTGGGCGCCATTCTTCAGACACTGGGAAAATGAGGACCTCAGAGCTCAAGAGTGGATCTCAGCAGCGCAGCGGGGCACGCACTATAACATCTACACAACAGGTGACATCTTGCAATAAAGAAAACTGGGTAATCTGTACTAACTGTGTCTCAGACTGATAGCTGTAGCCCGAAAGAACTTCCACACTCAAATCCTATTTGAGATCTCTCATAGTCAATCAATCAGGCAGAGCTGCCTTGACCTTCACCTTTTCAAAGAGGACAGGTGCCAACAACTTGCCAGGTTGGGGTGTGTTTTCTTGTGTAGCAAGGTTTTCCCACAGTAATTAGAGTAAGAATGTCACAAATCTGCTTGAAACAATGGTTCTGAAGATATCTTTATATACTATGAGTAGCTACCCGGTATCCTGCAGTCCTAGTTAATACTCACACTTCCTCTGATCTGGGAGACATAATGAATTCCAGGGGTTCTGGTAGAGTTGTAAGCCTTTAGCAAGCCAACTGCTCCACATAATTAAATGTAGATTGGGGAGAGTTCTGCCTGAAAATCAGAGTGAAACAGCATGACATATGGCCCGGCTGTCAAATTTAAGAGAATATTTGTA
>NW_006434369.1:882585-884866 GCF_000325575.1 Pteropus alecto
CATGAAAAGAAAGTCCTGGAAGAGTTTCAAGGTGAAAACTCAGTGCTACAGATGATCCAGAGTATTAAAGCTGAAAATTCTCTCTTCCTCTTCTATCACCGTTTATTCTTCCTTTGTGAATCTACGAAAGTTTTATTTGTCTATTCTGTGAGTTGAATTTTGAAATTTGGAATGGGTACTCCATAATAAAAAAGAAGAGCCAAGCTTTAAACTTGAAGTTGAGTATGTGCTTATTTGCAATGAAAAATAACTGATAACAGAAGACAAATAAGTGAAGAGGAAAACAGAAGTATCCCACATACATTTAATGCAGATATTTTCACTCATGAGTGTGCTTATTATGATTCTTTAGTCAAAAAAATACACAAAAAAACAAAACAAAAAAAAACTTTCAAAACTTTAAGTTTGAGTAAAACTCTCGAGGACAAATGGGTTTTACTCATTCACTGCAAGCATGGTTAACCCTCTTGCATGATGTAAAATGGAAAGCCACTGTCTCCTCGTTCATGAAGCCTCTGAATTCCCTACTTCCTTACTCATTCTCAGTGAATGATTTCAAACTTGCACAGCACTTTTAAGGAAGAAAAATGAAGCTGCTGATTGGAATTTCCTCAACTTCTTGTCACTAATCCTCTTTCCCACCTTGGAATGTTTCTCCAGGTATGTACTGTCAATCTGTGGTCCGTATCTTAATCCTACAAAATTCTCAAAAACTTTGTACTAGTGATTATGCATTTTCTTTTCTGGGCTCTTGTTTCCTTTTCACTGGAATCTTTCAATCAGCAAGTTAACATGTGTTACTTGCACTGTGCTAACTACGTCTATATTTCCATTTTACACTGACTCTCCAGCTTATACTCATATAGTTTCCACTCTCGTTACTAAAATGACTCATGCTGATATTACTACTAATTTTTATGTTACTAAATTATCATTTCTGAACTTACAATAGAATTTTTTGCCATTGACTAATCCCTACCTCTTTGATTTTCATGTTATTATGAACTCTTTAACTTTCCCCTTCTTCTCTGGCCATTCCTCTACCCAACCCTTAAATGTTGGCTTTCCTCAGGATTTGCCCTAGTCCCTTGTCCCATCTTACCTTTTGCTATTTCATTAAATGGGCTCACTGCCATATATATTAGATAGCTATTGCTGGAATGAAATATAACAATGAAATACCAGTGGCATATATCTTGCCAATGCATTGTAGATCAGTTTTACTCCACCTAATCTGAACTGGAGTTGATTTGGTTTGTCTTCAAGCTGCAAGTTGGGTTCAGCTCTGCTCATGTCTTTACATTCCTTGGACTAGCAACTCACCAAGGCTGGTAAAAGGCTGTACCAGAATAGGGCCAGCCCAATTGCATAAGCACATTTTGAGCCTCGGTGTCACATTTGTTAACATACCATTGGCCAAAGCAAGTCTCACTGGCAAGCCCTAAGTCTTGGAACAGGAAATTAAATTCCTTTCATGGCAATGAGAGAAGGAAGTAGACGTTTTTGTGAATAGTGATCTACTCTTTTATATTATTCATATGTGATGACTAATGACTCTCAGTATTTAAATCTTCAGCTCAGAATTTCCTTTTAATTCTTAACCTATATATACAGTTGTCTACTTGACATCTCCAATTAGTTTTTCACAAATATTTCAACATTTACATATTCCAAATTTATCATCTTCCTTGTCATATTCATCTTCCTTTACCCTAGCTTAATGAATAGCACCGTTATTCACCAAGTTGTATTATCCAGGTAACAAGGAGTATCTTTAATGCTTTTTTAAAACTGCTTCCAAAAAAATATAACATTTGTCAAATATTAACATCCATTTAACCCCAAAATATCCTTTTCAAATCTCTAGACCCACACAAAACTTTTAGCTACCATGATCTCTCAGCTGGACTATAGCAATAGTCTCTTGAATGTTTAACCCCACATCAATGTTGTCCCACCAAACTCAAATTCATTTTCAACAAGGACCCTGATACTTTTTTTTTTAAAAGAAATTCTTTCCACTGATCCTGCCCACTCTCGAATCCTTTCAATAACTTCAATAGCCTTCTCTTGTGCCTCTTTCTTTGGTCCATTTTGTGTTCTAGCAATACTAATCTTTCTTCTGCTTCTCAAAAAGTTTATGTTTCTTCCTGCTCAGAGCCTTCACTTATACTTTCCCATCTTCTAGAATGACTGTTTTTTTTTTCCCCCTCCTTTTTTAACTGTCTTCCACAAGTCATCTCATAAGTCAATCATAATCGCATGGCATTCTTTACTTCTT
>NW_006434369.1:884920-921312 GCF_000325575.1 Pteropus alecto
CTAAATTACCTTGCATTGTTTATCCCCCCCACCCACCCACCCATCTGTATTCTTTCAGAAATAGGATGTAAGGCTTATGTGGGCAAAGATCATGTCTGTCTGGTTCATTTCTGTATCCTTAGCACCAAGTACCCAGAGCAGTTCCTGGTACTTAATAAATAATTCACCAATAAGTATACTTATTTATTGAATAAGTAAATAAATCATAGATCATCACTGAACATTAGCATTAAACTGATCCTTAAAGGAGCTTTTGAAAAATCTTCTTTAACCTTTAACCTTGTGCCTGAGTTCTCTCTGGATCTGTCCTCCATGTAATTACAAGGAGATTAAATAAATTCCCCCGATGTCATTAAATCAGTTTGTATTTACACATGTAGAATCCAGAACTTCTGGATTTTTTTTCATTCATGCTATCTACAGAAAATTGATACACATGCTTCCTTAGAACTTAAAGGTTAAAAGCAACATTATAAGCATAAGTTCTTAGGTTTATGATATTCTTAGAGTAAGCTGTGTTGCATAAATTTTTAAAAAATAGTATTATTAAGATAATCAAGAGACTAGGCTCAGACTGGGAAAAAATACTTACAAAACATATAACTGATAAAGAATTGGTATACATAATATTTTTAAAAATCTCTTAAAACTCAGTAATAAAAACATGAACAACACAATTTTAAAAAATAGGCAAAAGATCTGAATAGAGACCTTCCCAAAAAGGATATAGACAGATGGAAAATAAGCATTTAAAAAGATTATATGTCATTATATATAATGACATTATATGTCATTAGAAAACTGCAAATTAAAACCACAATGAGATACCACTACTCACCTATTAGAATGAACAAAATCCAAAACATGAGCAATGACAAATGCAGACAAGAATGTTGAGCAACAGGAAATTTCATTTGTTGCTATTGGGAATGCAAAATGTTATACCCACTTTGAATAACAGTTTGGCAATTTTTTGTATGAAACTAAATGTATGTTTACCATACAATTCCAACAATAGTGCTACTTTAGTATTACCCAGATGAGTTGAAAACTTATGTCTACACAAAAAACTTCACACAATTGTTTATAGCAGATTGACTCATAATTTCCAAAATCTAGAAGCCTTCAATTGGTGAATAAATAAACAAAATTATGTACATCCATAAAATGGAATATTATGCAGTGATAAAAACAGATGAGCTATCAAACCACAAATAGAAATGGAGGAAATTTAAATGCATGTTGAAAAAGCTGCATACTGGATGATTCCAACTATGTGACCGTGACAAATGCAAAACTATGGAAATAGTAAAAAGTGGTTACCAGGGGTCTCAGAAAGAGGGAAAGGAATGAACAGATGAAGCAATAGGGGATTTTAGGGTGGTAAAATTATTCTGTATGATACTGTAATGGTGGATACATGCCATTTTACACTTGTCAAAACCCATATAATGTACAGTACTGAGTGAACTCTAATATAAATTATAAATTTTAGTGAATAATAATGTAACAGTATTGGCTCATCGATTGTAACAAAATGTACCACATTAGATTTTAATAGTAGGGAAAACTGTCTGTGGGAATGGTGTTGAGAGAGTATGTGGGAACTCTCCGTACTTTTGGCTCAATTTTTCTGTAAACCTAAAACTGCTCTTAAAAATAAAGTCTATTAATAAAAGAAAGATATATAAAATGCTCATATCTGAATTGTCTGTAATGAACACAAGAAAAAGAAAAAAGAAATTCTTTACCACCTAGCACCAAGGTTGTTGTGGTCCAAATGGGTTTCATAAATGAGTTGTATCCTGAGTTAAAATTGTGAACAATTGATGTCAAAGCAATCTAGAGAAATCAAAGTGTCAATAAAAAGCTGGTTAAAAGTAAAAATAATATAATGTTTATTCTTGACTGTTAACAAATAAATTAAAGGTAGAATACTGAGAATTTTGTCATTAATTTACTTCTCAGATAACTGTTTAGTTTCTGAATAGCAGTCCATACCAATTTTTTTCTTGCTTTCATTGAATTCTTTCATAAGATAGTGGACAGATGCTTAGCAGCTGTTGCTGTATGTCAGGCAGCAGCTTTATAATTCTGTCTCCCAATGAAACAAATACTAACTGTAGGTTATAGAAGTTCCACTTCTCACATCAGTGATATGTACTGGGAATGCTATAATGGCTACCACCTGATATATGCAGAGGGAAAGCGAGTACAAAAAATGTTCCATGCATCTCATGCCTTTCTGAAAAATGATAGCTTTCCCCCAAGACATATGGAAACAACTGCTTTCCTGAATGTGTAATGTCTCAGGGTGCAGACGAAGCTAGTCGACTTGACAGATAACAGCAAGGAGAGAAATATATGAACATTTCTCTTTGGGCCAAGAAGCAATAATGTGTCTTACTAGAGTTACTGCCTCTATTAAAACTAGATACAGGATATTAATTGCATTACTACAGGAGATAGAAACAAGGGCTAGAGCATAGGTCCAAAACAGCATGGAAACTGTCACTTTTCAGTCCAGCCTTCTTCTAATTAAGTCCCAAAGGGGTCTCCTGTTCATTTCAGTAATATATACTTCTCAGGATAAATGATATTTAAACACAGAGAAAAATTCCTGCATCCAAATTGGTCACCAATTCAAATTCTTACTAGGTAGCAGAGACTGCAAATTTTTATACACTCCTCCTGTGTCTATTTATCTGTAAACGATTGTGAGTTAATGGGTTTTCTCTGCCTCTTCAGAGCAGATTATCAATGTAGTTAAGACCCAGCTCATCAAAGGACAAGATGGAACCAAACACCAGCAATGTGGAGCGACAGAAAATTCAATCTGGGAGGAACCGATACCAGAACCACAATGATAGTTGTCTGTTTGCCACTGCTGTAGTTTTCCATTTAGCTGGTTTGAAGGGGAATGAGGAGGAGGTCTCTTTTTCTTGAAAACTTCCAACCACGTCTAAAATCTATTATGTGAGGCCTCATAGAATATTGAGAGACAATCACTCCTGCACCTCGTGTTGTCTACCCTGCATGGCAGTGCCTCTTCACAGCTGTGTCTCCCTGTGTCTGGTGGGTTTGCATTTCTCTACCTGCTTGCTTTCAGTGCATTTTCTTCTTCATAGCCTTCTTCCTCAATCTCAGTGCTCAAAAACCTTTTAGAACTCATTTCTTTGATTTTTCTCTGACCTTACTAAATTTCCAAAAACAGAAAACAAACAAAACTGTTTCTAAAATTGAAAATCACAAAAACTGATAAAAAAAAAATATCATAATGGATACTTATTTTGTTCCTGTTTTTTCAAACTCTGAATTCTTAAAGGTAGAAATTACATTTTTTTTCCCCAAAGAAGAGTCTATGAACTTATAGATGTGGAATTAAAATTAACTAATTAGTTTATAAACAAAGGCTGAAAACAATCTATGAAGATCGACTTAATAACTGTGATGGACAATTGGGGCCATAGCTGACTTGAGCCAGAGGTGAATTGTTGATGTCGAAGAAAAAATTTCATATCTCATTCACCTGGCCATTTTCATTCCCTGGAGCCTTGCACACTTCCCTGCTGCACTATTAATAAAACAAGTGAGTCCTGGGAGGACATCTATTTTACTATGCTATTATTCCATAGGGTGGTGTCGTAGGTTAATAAAGCCTCATTAACAATTGCTAGCAGAGCCCCTCAAGCTCTCCAAGAATTCATTTTACAGTAATGGAAAGAACATCACAATTTCCCCCATATCCAATTTCAAATGCCCTAAAGCAAAGAATAAGAAGTTTGAAACACACACACACATGCACACACGCACACAAAAGATAACATCAGTTATCTTTTGCAATGTCAAAAACACAATCATTCCAGGGGTTACTTGTAGTTACTGAAGAACCAGTATTAGATTAAAAGAGCTGCCATTTAAAAAGTGTATGGTATTCTCTTCTTTGTCCTGTGGAGCACAGCACTCTATCACACAGCTCATGGGAAGAATCCACAGTTTTCTCCCTGGATTTTCTAAATTTCCCACAAAGGTAGCAAACAATTTTTCTTGAAGCCTCCTAACATAAGATATGGTTGTTGTGCTACATTTTATTTTTGCCATTTTTTTTTAGGCCAGTATTCACCCGTATTTGTTAGGTTGAATAAAATGCACATTCACTTGTCACATGTTTGAAACATTCATTTGGAGAGGCTGATAATTATTAACACATGTTGTCTCAATAATTGAGAGGTAACTAGGTCATTAAAAACTCATTAATCTTCAGAATTTTTTATCCCACAGGATCATGTAAGAAGGCAGAACAGGAAAAAAAAAATGATTTATTTTTTCACTGGAAATGAAATAAGAGCCATTATGACACTTGGGCCTGTAATATGGACCTCTGCTTCATTCAGTTTATATTTCAATGGCAGAACTACTTATTACTTTAGAGTATGTATATATGTATGTTCTTTCATTTTGTTGAATAAGTTGTATCTCTTAACAAAGGTATATAGGTAAGTGTTTCTATTAAATTTGTATAGTGGCTCCCCCATGTCCACTGGGGAGATACTTTCCAAGACACAGTGAATGCCTAAAACCGCAACTGCTACAGAATCCTACATGTACTATGTTTTTTCCTATACATACATACCTCTGATAAAGTTAAATTTATAAATTAGGCACAGTAAGATATTAGCAACAACAGCTAATTGTAAAATAGAACAGTTATAACAATATGCTGTAATAAAAATTATGTGAATGTGGTCTCTCTGTCTCTGTCTCTGTCTGTCTGTCTATCTCTCTTTCTCTCTCTCTCTCTTTTTCTCAATAACTGATCTGATAATACAGATGGCTCCTAAGTCCTAAGTGACTAAGGGAGCGTCTACAGTGTGAAGACCAGGCCAAAGGAATAATTCATGCCCGGGGCTAGATGGAGGGATACAGTGCGGGATTTCATCACACTACTCAGAACAGCAATGCAATTTAAAACTTATGAATTGTTTATTTCTGGAATTTTCCATTTAATATTTTTATACTGCAGGTAACTGAAACCACAAAAAGTGAGACCCCATATTAGCGGAGACTAACATATTGGAACTGATCAAAAGAAGTTATAATTTTTCCATGTTAGTTTCATTTGTACTTGAAAACATTCTGTATTCCTGGTCAACTTTGCATTTGAAAGCTCCTCACTCTTACACGTCTTTTTGCCTTCCTTTCCCTTGTTATGGAATCTTTTTTCTTCCATTAATCTCTCTCTCTCTCTCTGTCTCTGTCTCTCTCTCTCTCAGTCTCTTCCTTCTCTCTTTTTTCCTATTTCCAACTTCTCCACCAAGACGCAAAGCCATTATACCACTTTAACGTATAAAATCTTATTTCCTGAAATGTTGCACTACTCTAAGTCAAAGATTACTTAGCATGAAAAACAAAAGATTTCATTTGTAAAATACTTAGTCTTATGTGATCCTCCTCTCTACCAAGTTGAGAATTTCATCATCTTGCTGAAGGCTCAAAGCCATTTAAGCCAGACAGTGTAGTATAAAGAAAAACCCACAAAGTCTTTCTGCAGAATGTTTTTAATGAAATAATGATCTTGGAAGATGTGAGCCTGACAGCTCAAGAGACAGAGATATTCCGATTAGCCAAAGGGCAAGCATAGCTTGGGTCAGCAGCAGGACACCAGCCTCTGCTTCTGGCTTGGGGCAAATTGGCCCAGGAAAAGTGCTGTCTGTCTCTTCACCCTGTCTGCTAAACCCAGGCAAGACGCCCCGATTAGTACCAGCTGTGAAGGCCAGCATTCTGATGGAGACATGATTCAACTCAAAGCTGAACTGACTCCCCAGCCTGCTGTTGCAAAGCACCATGAGGCTATGAAATCTCTGTGCACCCACCACTCTAATCAAGCTCCAAAGATATACTTAGCAGCACATTACTCACTTCTTTGTTATCTCTTTTGCCCAATATCAATAATGAAAACACAAATCAAAATCAAATTTACCTAGTGTGCTATTTTGATCAAGCACAAAAAAAAGCCCCTCCCAAAAGAAAAAGCACCTTGTCTTCATACTTCATAGTTCAAATTTGATTTTTGAAGAAGACAGTTTTCTCTAATAAACAGACATGATTTTACAAAGTTTATTAAGAAATCAATGCCTGGGGGATTCTTAGTTCATACATTAAACAGTGGTCTATGATAAATAATTAACTTTTACTAAAATTTATTAAAAGTCCCTATGTCCCATACCTCTAACTCTGAACTTCGGGGAAAAGCTAATGAAAAGACACAAAACAACAGTCAGATACAAGGTTATCATTCTACTACAATGTAGCTCTTATCACCTGCAAAGCCATATACATCAGCAGTAGCCACCTTTCTAAAACAAGACCAAATTAGTTTCACTACTGTTTCCTTAGGGTAAAAAGTATCGGTATTAAATAACCAATGAGCAAACCTCACTTGGAAGAAAACCGGAGGCTTTGTCAGGATGGTTAGCAATAATGTCAGTGTACGTTAAATTACAAACCACATAAATATATCCCAATAAATTCATGATAAATATATTTCTAAACTAACTCCTCTTTAGCTAGACTCCCACAAAATGCTCACAACTACCCCAACATCAACCAATATGAGGAGAAATGTGATAGAAGGAGATTCGGAATGGAAATACCATACTTTTTCAAATTTTACACGAATACGTAACCATGTTGACAAATTTTAGGGCCCTTCTCGAGGCCATGACGGGTCTAATGTAAGAGAAGGCCTTCAAGTCTAAGCTTCTTGATTTTACAGATTTGCTTCTCATTTTATGATATTTTTAGAAGTGGTATACTCAGGTTATTCCAGAAATTTCAATCCAAATAAGACAGATCCACTCGTTTTTCAAGTATGCCAAGCAGTCTTATTGATAAGTATTCATTTCTCATCTCTGAATTTTGTAGGAATTGATGATGCTAAGGCTCAAAGAAATAGACTTTGTAGGCTAATTCTGATCATATCAAGGAGAACTTGGGAAACCCTATATCATTAGCATGTGGACAAAGCCAGGCTGCCCTTTAACCTCAGAAACTACATAGATCTCATGGGACATCTTGTGGAAAAGTGATAGGAGAAGGTATACAGAAGGAAGCAGACCTCACCGCTGGAGACTCATCAGCATCTAGAAATTGGCAGGAAGCAGAAGTCCTGAAAGATGGACCTGCATATGGAAGTCTCAGAGGGCCCGAGGTGAGTTTTCAATGTCTAGGCCGCACAACAGAGCATAGAATCAAGTGAATCTGTTAGGAGAACAAAGAATTAGAAGCACAAAGTTGGAATTAGGAGACAAGTATGGTCACTGGTTCTCAAAGTCTTTCATCCCAAAACAAGAAATCTGCCATAGGGAACTAGACAGGACCCTGTTAACAGAACTGGAATTACAACATAAACGTGGGACACCATTTCACTCCAAGTTCAATCGCTGGCTTCCTGTTTGAGTCTCCTGTGTCTGAATCTCTGCCATCTGAGCCCACATAGTATGCCATTTGCACAATTTCACTAGACAGAGGGTCTGACTTTTTCCTAGTAATTCATTTATTAAGCAACATGGATGTGTGTTAAAAGCTTGTTATGCCAGGCTCTATTCTAGTTACAAAATCTTTGACTCTTGGAGTTTATAATCTAGTGAGAAGGCATAGAAATATGAATAAACAGAATGAATCATTTTTGTTGGTGGTAAGTACTGTGAAGAAAATAACAGTAATAACATAGGCACATCCACAATGGGAAGATTACTTCCTCTAGAGTGATGATCAGAAAAGACGTCTGCGAGTAGATGAAACTTAAGCCAAGACCCAAGGGATGAGAGAGTCAGCCACACAAAGATATAAGGGAAGAGTGTTTTAGACAGGAGAAAGTCAATATTTCTGGCCCTTGGCATGTTTCAAGGATAGAAACAAGACTAAATATGTAGTGATTGATTCATAAAGTGATAGGAGAAAAGTAGAAAGAAGGAGACATGGCATCAAATTACCTAGAAATTTAGATACCAACTTAAGAAATAGGCATTTTATTTCAATTGCCTAAGAAGTTATTGAATGTTTTAAAGTTACCGAATGTTTTAAAGAAGGCGATAGAAACCTACATGTTCTTCAAAATTATCATGTTAACTTCTGCAATCAACATCCCTCTTTGTATTTTCCATGTCTGGTGTTTCCTCTTGTTTTCTTTTCTAAACATTCTGGATAACCTCCTTCAACCTGATGAGCCTACTCAGCCTCTGTAGTCCAGTACTCTCTGGTACAAACTTTGTCCTATTGCAGACAAAGCCCGGTTCTGAGACTACAGAGAAATTTCTAGGTAACCAAAGAGTTAGTAGATAAAGAAGGACACAGTAGAGTACAGTACTGGCTGGTATCTGTTCTCTATTGATAATTTTGGCAAACTCAAATTTGTTTGGGTGAAGAAAGCAGTAATTTCTTGTTCAGACTTCCACGCAAATAAGACATGCTCAGAGATCCTTATCTAGTGCTAAAGTGGGGGGTCAGTGGCTGCCATATATAAATTTCCTATTAAAATAAATCAAAATGTAACAAAATTCACAGAACACTGTAACTAGAATGCACATCACTTAATGTTCATTTCAAAAGGTGTCTCAGAATCTTGCAATAACATATAGTTATAATTATGAACATCGGGGTCAACTAAAATAAAGCTGGGTTCATGGAAATGCATAATTGTAGAGTTTACAATCTCAGAGATAACAATAGTAATGATAAACCAAACAAATCCTAGATATTTGTAGAAATAATTTAGGCTTTTCTAAATTTTTTTTTATTCTGTAATTCATGGGAGATCCAAAGCTCTGCTGATAACTACAAGAGTGGGGGGAGTAAAACTTTTTAATCTGCAAATTTCATATGGAAATAAAATAGATGATGAAACTTTAAAACATCTAGTTTTTTTTAGGTGGTGGTGGTGAGGCATGATTTAGTCTTAACAAGTTGCAAATACTAATACAAAAGGAAAGATCACATTGAATATCTATTAACAAAATGTAAAATTTGTTCAAGGATAATAGTCAGCTCTGGCCAACAAAAACCCAAAGCCAGATTAGAGTTGAAGGCCAAACAGGCAAAAACAGGCTTCCTAGAGCCAGAGTGGAGTATTGGGTTGAACAATACATATAAAGAATTGATGTTTTATACTCTCCATACAGCAAGTTAATCCTATTAGGAATAAGTATTGATTTACATTTCACATCTAACTTTCTTAGCTCTGTCAAATTTAATGAATGTTGATGCAGATATTGATTTCTCTAGCAAAAGGAAATTAACAGGACATTGTCCAATTTTGACCTTTACTTAATGAGGCATGTATACATCAAAAGCCTTTTGGAAAATGTTTTTGATCAGCCACAGAGCTTCAAAGCAGTCTTATGTAAAAAACAAATAAAAAAACAACATTAGACTTTTAATTATTCTCCCAAACTCATAATTACTGTAGAGACAGGACTCAACAGAAATACAAAAGGGGACAGTTCCCATGCCATAATCTAGGCAATGAGAAATCTTTAATGGCTTGCAGAATGTGGAAAATAGGATATGT
Organism: Pteropus alecto; assembly: GCF_000325575.1. Classification (NCBI taxonomy): domain Eukaryota; kingdom Metazoa; phylum Chordata; class Mammalia; order Chiroptera; family Pteropodidae; genus Pteropus; species Pteropus alecto. The sequence continues at coordinate 894,489 of NW_006434369.1, forward strand.
CTACTTATAATTCAAATATCATCTTTTACAAGGCCCCGAGGGGAGTTTATTTAATAGCCATCCTGAATAAAACCTCTGATTCTCTACCTTTATGTCTAAAAATAACTCCCAGCACATGTTTGTTTGAAACACTGCTACTTAAAAAAGGTTAACTTTAGTTTTGATATCCTTCTGGGCAAAAATTCAGTTCCCAATTATTGAAAAGAAATCACATATAGTGCATTTCTGTTGATCTGCTCCTTCTAATTTTTTCTCTTTTTTTTTCTCCAAATGTTTTCTCTATAAGATTGAGATGCTTAGAAATAATCAAATAAATGTATCTTCTGAATTAATGTCTTTACAATCCAAACTAGGCATAGAAGTTAAAGAATTGGGATCAAATGTTCCATTTAAGGTCATATCTTGTTAAAAAAATTCTAAGAAACTTCTGTATTTGTTGTAGCATTGTAGTTTTTTATATCAAATTGTTAAAAATTAGTAGCTATTACTAAGTTTTGAGTATAGTTTGTTATGTAAAACTGTATGATATTTTTTGTAATAAGATTCTGATAGCCCAAAGTGTAATTTATTGGTATGGGATTATAAGAAGGTTCATAATTTTTGTCAAATTAATACATTTAAAGCCTTTTGCAACTGTCTTCTTGACATCTCTCCTTGTTTAAATTATGGATTTCTCAAACTCAACAGGTTCAAGGAAAAATAGAGTTTAGAGGCATTATGAACTGGTAGAGACAGAGAGAGAGAGAGAGAGAGACAGAAATAAGAAGTCATAGACAATAGACCAGATCAAAGCAAACTGGTCATACATAGTGAAAGTACACACCAAACATCTTATAAAAAGAGAGAGAGCATTACTTCCTTTGCAGAAATGTTCAGATGGATTTCTTGACTACTGAACAACTCTTTAAGTTTCCTTAAAATTTATGAAATTAAAATATATTCAAATTGTATGTGTTTTTCAGATATATTTCACCTGAGATATTGTGTACCTCTAAGTTAAACTGTGCATAACATGTCCTTTACTTAAATAAATTCATTTGGTTGATGTATATATTATTCTGAATCCAAGCTACAGTAGAAAGTGGCCTAGTGAGCCTTTTATAAGTATTTCTGATTATACTATAATCTTGATTATACTAAAGAAAATATTGGAAAGTATGCCAGCTTTATTAGGTTTTCTTGATTACTTTTTCCCTAATATTTTTTTAGCTCAAGTTCAATCATGACTTCTTTTTAAAATCTGATTTTTAATCTCTGATCTGTGTAAGTATAGATGCAATTGAAAGTGGGATAGAGGAGATGAACATTTTTTGCAACTTTGTATAGCAAATAAATTCTTAAAATTTTATAAGAAAATACTTTAAATAAACGTTTATAATCAAGACATCAACTTTATTTCAGGTTTAAATTCCATCTCTGCCCTTTCCCTTATATCTAATACTTACTTTAGCTGTGTAAAAATAGTTAAGATCAGTGATTCTTAACTAAGAAATTCCAATCTGTATCTTGAATCATATTTCCTTCAATTTGATTCCATTACTTTTCCTAAAAAGTAGATTAAAATAATATTTTTTGTGGGTGAGAAATATTAAGCATCGGAAACAAATTATCAAATGAAGTTTTAGAATGTTTCTCTTTAGAAGCTTTTAAATAAGTGAGAGAGTGTACGGGATGATAGAACTGTGGTCTCTCCCAAAGCAAGGAATGGACTACATGACTTCTTGAGATTTTTTCAATTCAGTGAGTCTGTAATTTTATTTTTTTTAAATGCACTAATAATGTGTAAAGACTCTTGAAGAGTTATGGGATTGGAAAAAATTTTATTTTTATACTAATAATGCAGTATAGTCACATGATGTTCTTCCCTCTAAGGATCTTAGATAGCTTTCTTGACCTTTTCTAATTAAATTTCCTTGCATTTCTCAAAAGCATGCATAAGGCATGTTATTATCCACATTGTAACATTGTAGGCATAGCAAAATTGAGTGCCTAGGGATTAAAAAACAAAAAGAGTGAATCTGTACTTATGAAGCTTGAATACTCAAATTAAGAAAAGATTTGTTACATGTCTACTAGGAAGAATTTACAGAGACAGTAATAATCCTGTCTTCGAGAAGAAAAGAGAAAAAATTCACATGTTTAGAGAGAGCAGTCTAGGTTTGTGTACCTGTTACTGGTTGACTACATGCAACAAAAGGATCCAAGAGTAATTCTGAAGGCAGCTTTCAAGGGGAAAATGAAAAATTAAAACCAATAGATGGTCCAAGTTATATGTAGTATGAATTCCATTTATCTCAGCTAGTTATTTTATTGTATATATAAAGTTGTAATACTGTAAGTCCCATCAAAATTTAAGAGGAATGAAAGCATGGAAAAAATATGAGTTACAATATAAGGCCAAATTCTGATAAACAAGGTCTATTTTTGTTTGTATGTGCCACATAACTCAAATGATGTATTTAATCCTCACAATAATCTTTATGTAGATATAGAAATTTATATTTAGTCAAATATTCTATGAAAATCATGAGTATTATAGACAGAGAAGGTTTTAGTCTAGTTTTCTTTCTGTCTTCCAAATCAAACATGACATTTTCAAAGTTTGAAGTTAGTCAGAGGGGAGGTATGTAGTCATTAAGAAACGTGTGATTTAGTTATATTCCATTCTCTTTTCCTAAATTTGAGATTAAAAAATGCCACAAAAAATAGAAGACAAATAGGAAAGTGTCCCACTTTTCCATTATATTTTTTTGTCAACTTGTTTTATTTTCTCTTAAAGAATGAAACAAATGCGATTGAGAAGGGAGTGTATGATGAGGAGCTAAGAATTATCTGGTCTCAACTCCAGTGGAATTATAAATCTTCTATTCAAAATCACAAGGACCTGGATTTTGGATTTCTGTGGTGATGAGAGAGAGAAAAACACACACACAAAGCCACTGATAAAGAAAAATGTATGATAGATGACACATAGATAGATATAAGAGAGAAAGAGGAGAGAGGGAGAGAGAGAGGGAGAGAGAGCACCTTAGCTGTGAGGGAAGGCAGTTCCACTTAGGTATAGCCCAATAGCTCCTATTAAACCTACCCTGCTAGAGATAATAACTATAAATTCTGGGGGAAAAAAAATTAACTGCTGGAAGATACCATAAAGAGAACAAAAAGAGACAAAGAGTGAAGGAGGAACATTTGGAAGAAAGGAATTTTAGTTGGCAGAATTGTGTCTCCCAAAAGATATGTCCAAGTTCTAATCCCAGCACTTGTTCTAATTTCTAGACCTTATTTGGAAATAGGGTCTTTGCAGATGAAACCAAGTTAAGATGAGGTCATACTTTAACCCATTTCCTGTTTGCCTTGAGAATACTTGCCAGTGGCTCTTGTGGCTGCAGCATTTACCTCGATATAACTCTCAGGTTACAGTCCTAACCTTATCCCAAAAGTATGCCACGAAATATCTCACTTTTATTATTATTTTCACATTGCTCTTTGGAAACAAATGGCATCATTCTATTTATAGAATTCTGTTTTTAGTACTTCAATCGCTGAAAATGTCAGATACTAGAAAATGTAGTATTCCTACTCGTGATGTTAATTGAACACTGGCTGGAAGCTGCATCGTTTTTTTACTAAACAGGAAATAGGTTAATTACTGATTTCCTTGAAAGAGAAAGGAGATTTTGACATGTAGACACACAGAGAGAATGACGTGATGATGGAGGCAGAGATCGGAATGTGTGTCTAGAAGCCAAGAAACACTAAGGGTTGCTGGCAGCTGCCAGAAGCTAGGAAAAGGCAAAGAAGGATCCTCCTCTAGTACTTTAAGACAGAGCATGTGCTGATGACACCTAGATTTTAGACTTCTAGCCTCCAGAACTGTGAAAGAATTTGTTTTTGTTTGTTTGTTTGTTTGTTTTTGTTTTAAGCTGCTGATTTAATTTGGTAATTTGTATGTCAATACTAGAAAATTTAATTTGGTGATTTGTAGTACAATACAAAAATTGTGCACTATCTGAGTTTCTTATATTACAACTTTTATCTGAGACTAGTACTCAATATTCAATGTAGAACAGCTATCCTTCCAGTAGAAAAACCTCAACATTACTGGATTAATGAATCAGTACAGAGTTTGGGACAACCACATCCCTTAGAAAGTGAAAGCATAAATTCCAGAAAGAAAAGACTCAGCGAAGGGTAGACTCAGATTCCATATATACTCTCCCCAATTCACTGGCTGACCTTTGTATGACACATGTATGAGTCAAACACATGCATTATGTAGACAACAAACAGCCCTAGCAAGACTAAAAGAATTGAATGACAATGAAAACAAAACAGAAATTTCAGTCTAAATTAAGCCAAGTTAACAACCTGAAAAAACAAACAGAACTCTTTAGAGGAACATAAGGTCCAGAGTTTCAATGAGATGTCATTTATAATGTCCAGAACACAATCTAAAATGACTCAATATAAGAAGAAATAGGAAAACATAAGCCATTGTATACAGAAAAGATAGTGAATAGAGACTAACTTTATTCACAGATTTTAGAATTAGCAGTACATAAACAGCTATTATTAGCATGCTCAAAACTATAAAAGAAAAACTGCTTATTTGACATAAAATCTCAGCAATGAAATAGAAACTATAGAAATCTAATGAAAATTATAGCATTGAGAAATATAATATTTAAAATAAAAATATTTACTAGATATGGTTAACATCAGCATAGAGATGACTTAGTAAAGATTCCATGAATTTGAAGAAAATTCAACAAAAATGAAGAATAAAAAGAAAAAAAAAATGACCAAAAAAAAAAAAAAATGACCAAAAATGTGTAGCACCTCAGAGACGTGTCAATGATTCAAAAGTTCTACCAAATATATAATTGGAGTGTCAAAAGAAAAGCACAGGAAAAATGGAGCAAAAAATATAGTAGAAGAAATAACAGCTGGAAGTTTACTGAATTCAATGAAAGACATAAAATTACAGATTCAAAAAGTTCAGTGAACACCAGGCAGGATTAACACAAAGAAAATCTCCCTTAAGTGCAAATGGTCAAATTATTATATTTATTTTCATATAAATTTTAGAATAAATCTGTCTATTTCTACAAAAAATAATTTGGGGTTACTTTGAGTCTTTAGAGAAAATTTTGTTATAACAATTTTGAGACTCTGAACACATGAACAAAGAACATAACTCAGCTTATTTAGATTTTCTCAAATTTCTCTTAGCAATATTTTGAAATTTTCAGTGTATTGGTCTTCCATGTGTTTTGTTAAATTTAGTCTTAAAAATATCATGTTTTTGATATATTCAAAATGTCTTTATTTTCATTTCAATTTCCAATGGGACATGGATAGCATATAGAAATATGATTGATTTTTGAGTGCTGAACTGGTATCCCTTCACTTTGCAAAAATCACATATTACCTCTAGGAAGTGTTCTGTAGATTCTTTAGGATTTTTCTAATTCGAGAAAAATATTGCTACAAATAAAGTGTTTTATTTCTCTTTTCCAAGCTTGGTGCCTCTTTTTTTTTCTTGCTCTATAGAACTAGTTGGCTCTCCAATACAATGTTGAAGACAAGTGATGAGTGAGATATCCTTGCTTTGTTACTGAGCTTGGGGTGAAAGCATTCTTTTGCCAGTAATTGTGATGTTATCACTAGATTTTCATAGACACACTTTATTAGATTAAAGAAGTTCTTTTCTATTTCTTATCTATTGAGAGCTATTTTTTAATCACAAATGTATATGTTTTTGGTCAAATATTTTTTCTGTCTCTACTGATATAATATTTCTTTTTCTTTTTTAGTTTGTGAATTTGATGAATTAAATTAATTGATTTTCACATGTTAACCTTACCTTGCATTTCTAGGATAAATCATATTTGAAAGTAAAGGGTTATTTTAATATATGGCTGATTATGACTAGATAACTTTTGTTAAGGATATTTTAAAATCTTTCTATTTGTGAAATATTGGTCTATAGTTTTCTTTTCTTATAGTGTCTAGGCTCATAAAATGACTTGGAAAATTTACCATTATATTTTATACTCTGGAAAGATTTGTGTATAATTATTTATTTTTTAAATATTAGGTAGAATTCAACAGTAAAATTACATAGGCCTGAAATTTTCTTTTTGAAAAAGTTTTAAATTACAAATTTGGCTTATTTAATAGAACTGCAAAATAATTCAATTGTATATATATAAATTTATTGACAAAGATTGTTTGTAATACTCCAATGTCACCATTTTAACACCTATATTTTCTGTAATTATTCTGTTTATTCCTGGTATTAGTTATTTTTGTCTTCTTGCTTCTTTTTTCTTGATTAGTCTGGATAAAGGTTTTCAATTGTACTGAATATTTTCACAGAACTAGCTTTGCTTGCTTTGCTTTATCTCTATTGTTTTTCTGTATTCTATTTCATTGATTTTTTTCCTGTTACTTTTATTATTGCCTTCCTTTGCTTAATTTGCATATAATTGTTCTTTGTTAAAATTTAAAAGTATTACTTTAAATAATTTCTTGAACATTTTCTTCTTTTCTTATATAAACATTTAATCTTATAAATTTTCCTCTGATTGTTACTTAGTTATCTTTCACATACTTGAATGTATTTTGGTTGTTATTGTTGTTCAAAGTACTTTTTTGTTGTTGTTCAAAGTACCTTTGTGGCATGTATGTGTGTGTGTGTGTGTATGTGTGCGTGTGTGTTCCACAGACTGTTTTAACATCTTTACGTCTTTATGGTTTTACTTTTTGATTTTATTTTGTGAATAAAATTTTAAAAAATATATTTTGTATAATTTCAATATTTTTCAGTTTTTTGAATTTTGTTTTATTTTCCCCAAACTGATATAACTTGGTAAATATTCCATTGTGTTTAAAATAAATTCTTATTCAGCTATTGGACAGAGTGTTTATAAATGTTTATAAATGTTAAAAAGGTCAAATTTGTTGATAATGTTTTAAAGTTTATATTCTTGCTAATTTTTTGCCTACTTTTTCTATCAATAACTGAGATAAGTTTGTTGAAATCTTTACCTTTGGAGATTTTTCTATTTTTTATTTTGTTTCTGTTAGATTTTGTTCTGTGTATTTTAAGGCACTTTTATTAGAGGCATACACATTTCATATTATAACTTCTTGATATTGACCTCTTTATCATTATGTAATGTCCCTTATTAACACTGGCCATTTTTCTTCTTATTTTATCTACTTTTTTTGATATTAACATAGAGACTCCAGTTTTCATTAGTAATTACATGGTGTCCTAGCTAAGCTTCCATACATATTATGAACCAGTAAATATCACCTTATATGGCAAAGACTTTGTAAAAGTAACTAAAAATCTTAAGAGAGAGAAATTATTCTGGATTATCTGAGCGAGTCCTAAATGCAGTCATATTTGTCCTTTTTTAGTGGAGGAAGATTTGGCAGAGGCAGAAGAAGTGTTCTCATTATGACCCAGAGGCAGATTTTAGAGTGATGCAGCCACAAACCAGTGAATGTCTAAAGTCACCAGAAGCTGAAAGGAAGGAACAGATGCTCCTCTAGATCTTCTGGAGGTACAGGACCCATGTGGACATTGATTTCATTCAATGATACTGATTTTAGACTTCTGGTCTCAAGAACTGGGAGAGAATAAATTGCTATTGTTTTAAGTCATCAAGTTTCTGATAATTTGCCATAGCAGCCACAGGAAGCAGCCACATGGTTCATCTTCTTTCATTTTACTTGTAATCTATCTAGTCTTTCCCATTCTCTTCATCTTCTTTTGCAACTTCAACTTGTAAGTTTGTCCACTATATTACAGCACTTGCTCTACTCCATTTTTTCATTATTGTTTTTTCTTTGTGATGCAGTTGTTATAATTTCTATTTAACCATCTTCATCTTTACTGATGTGTTTCACTGTGTTGTGCTCAGTCTACTTTTAAGCTAATTGATGAAATTATTTATTTATTTATTTTTATTTCTAGCATTTCCATTTGACTCCTTCATGTAGTTGTAATCTCCCTGCTGAGATTCCCCATTTGTTGATGTATGTTGTTTATCTTTTCTACTATATCATTTAACATATTATAGTTATTTTAAAATCCCTGTTCTAACTGGGTCATTTCTGAATCTGTTTCTGTTAGTTGCTTTTTGCCTCTTGATAATGATGTGGTTTTTTTTCTTGCCTTTTATTTTTGTTGTGTTTCTCATAAGTTTTTATTGGATGCTAGACGTTGTGTATAAAACTAGCAGAGACTGAGGAAAATAGTATTTATTCTTGGAAATGGGTATGCCTCATCTTTTGTCAAGCCATTAGTATACTTGGTTTAATCATTCTACTTAGAAGTTGGACTGTGTTTGGTTTTATTGTTGCTCTAGTTACTTCTAGTCTACCACAAATTTAAAATTCTTCCAGTGATAGATTAGTGCTACTTTTTTTACTATAAGGCCTGGAGTGCTAAAGAATTTTCTTTGTGTTTCTGCTCAACTCCAGATTTCAACAAGATCTTCCACTACACTCTTATGTTTTTCTTGAGGTATATTTCTGTTGCCTTTACTTGGTGCATGACTTGTGGTAGAGGTGGAATATTTGTCAATGTTTCTGTTTCTTCCCTAATGGCAAACAACCTCTGCTTTCCACTCAAATGTACAATCTAAAGAGTAGGCACCCTATTCCCATTCCATGTCAGTCAAACTCTGCCCTGTATTTGTGGGAATCTTGGATGAGAGTGATTTTCCTGGCCCTCTCCTAGGAACAGAAGATTTTCACTTTGTACCAGTGCAGGAATCTAGATACCAACTGTTTTCTTGTCCCTCCACAGTAGCAGATGTTTTGGCATCATGACAGTGCACTGTGGAGACTGGTTTCCTACATTTCTCTCAATGACAGCATACGTCTGCCTAAAATCAAGGTAAAGACTAGGAAGATGAGAGGATATCTTTCCCTTCCTCCAACAGCACATAGCTTTCTTTTTCAAATCCAAGTGGGGTCTAGGGAGGGGTATCATCAGCTTATCATCATCTTGTAATCATGTAGGGCTTAGAGCATAGACAAGCTTCTCCTGGTAGTACTTCCTCATCCTTTAACCTAGACAGGAACTGCACACCTGTGTGACAAAAGTTGTTTCTACAAAGTGTTAATCCAAATAGCCTCCTTCCCATCAAATGGGCTCCATTGTGAAATGAATCTCAGATTCAGCATTAAAGACTCTTCCATTTCAATCTCATAGCTTTCCATCACAGGCATTTGAATATCAGACAAGAGATTAAATTTAGAAATGGACACCCCTATTACTAATATTTTTCTCAAAACTTAATCAGAAAATTTGTATGGGTCAGGCAGGCCCTGAAAGTCCACCAACTCTTAAATATCTCAATCTTTTATTTTAAAACCATCATGTTATTTACATATTTGTAACCTCCTAATCCCAAATATCCCTGAATTAAATTACAGGAGATCAAGATATACAGTATTCTGCCAAAAGTATTTTAAGATTTTGTTCATTTTTCCACAGGGTTTACAACTTTTAAAGCAATAACTCCCTTCCTTTTATTTTTCTGTACCTATAAATAAGACACAGCAAAAATATGAGCATAGGACTTTGTGTTCTAGCAGTGATTGAGTGTGGTTGGGCTGGAAATATTGCCTTTGCTATTACGGTGTTTGTGTATTGAGTTCCTTCCAGGGTAATCCTGGCATTAGAAAAAAAGAATTCCATCTATAGAGTATTTTTTTTTTCAGGAATTATTGGTGCTAAGCATGGTTTTAAGTTACATTTTAACAGTGAGGTGGGGAGACATTGCCCCAGATGGTAGATGTAAAAAGTGCCATAAATTTTAATGAAGTAAATAAGTCACTAATAACCCCACTGCTAACACTGCTATGTTTGGGGCCAACCTTAATAAAGGAAAATTAAAAAGGCACATGTTGCCCTTAAACAAGTCCCTAAGAAGCCTAATATGATCTATTGATTCAGCTATTCACACTCTTATTGCACAGCCCCTGGTCATCTGCTCAAGTAAAGCTGCTTCGTGTAAAATAAATTAAATAAATAAATAAATAAATAAATATGGAAATAAATAAATAAATAAAAAGTTTATCAGCCACCAGATGTTTCAGCCCATAATACGTGCTGGTAGATTTCAGGTCACTTGAAGGTCAGGCAGATTTCCTAAATACACATGTTTTTGGTAGCAATACTACCTTGGAAACCATACATGTAGAATTTTTTTTCAGCCAGAACACAGAGATAACTTCATGCTTCCTCTAAGTTGTAATCATAACAATTAGTTATCTTTTTGTGAAGTAGAGTTTAACAGATAGGCTATTAATTAAGGATTCTGGGAAATAACATATGAGACTTTCTTGCTTTTCATTAAAATCCTGGCAAAGATTTCTGAGGCTAGATATCGTTAGGTTTTTAATAACCCAAACAATTAACTTTGACCATGATAACTGAGTTATTCTCTAGTTGAGGTAACTGATACCCAGGGAGGTTATATCACTCACCAACAATACACAGAGCATAGAACAGAACCAACAATCAGATGCAAGCCTTTTAGACCAGGTAAGGTAATAATGTACATATGTATTACACAAATCTAATAATGTACTAATACACCTATGCATTATTATATGCACACAAAATAGAAAAAAAATAAAGGATGAGATAAAAATGAAATTAATGACGTTTTAAAATATCTTGCTGTGTTAGCTTCGCTACTTTTAGTTAAAATCTCAAAGCAGAATCTATAGCTAAGGCAAGGCTCGTCATTAACCATGGTGAATACATACCTCTATTTCAAATATTCTTTATAATATTAATTCTAGGGTACTGATTTCTTATCAGATCTAATTATATCTTTAGTTTTGGGGGGTTTTTTGTTTTTTTTGTTTTTGTTTTTGTTTTTTGCCTACTGATACAGTTGATGAAGAGCTCATATAAAGTGTCAGCTCTGCCATCTCTTGTTGTTTGCTGTAATTACATGGCTTGTATTATTTTTTTTGAATGAGACTTGACTCCTTGGGACTCTTTTTAAGCTACTTCTGAATTTCATAAGGATTTAGATTAGTTGAAAGGGGGTAATATCATTTAAAATCCCAGTTAATTAGGGGCATATAAACTGCAATACATCACATAATTTTTAAAGCCAACATCTGTGCATCTGTGTGAAGGCACCACTGACAGACCCTTTATAGGGTGGATATTTCCTTCCACCTGATATCTCTCCTACTGCGTAATACGTTGGGCAATCAGGAGATGGATGGAATGGAGTTCCAGGGTAAATCAGTTCATAGCTTGTATGCATTTCTCTGTTGTGCCTTATCTCTTTCTTATTTTTAGATAAAAATAAATATGCATAAAGGTCCTATTTTTTTCTCACACTCAACTTCAAAGATTCCTCAGGAGATAAGTATCTCCAGGCGGAGTTAGCACCATTAAGATATCCACAATCCTTAATACAATGCTTCGTATCCGACGCTCTGTCTTCTCTCGGTAAAATATTCTAGTTTATCAAGATATTCCAGTTATTCTCCCACAATAATCTAAAATTTTATGTAATGTTGAATTACATGTTTCTGAACTACTCAATATGGATTAGAAACCAGGAATTCAGGAAAACACAGATAACATTATGGCAGATTTGGGTCATTTATGTAATTCAATTAAATTCAAGTAGACTTCAAAATTTTAGCAAAATATAATGAAGGGAAAAGCTCAAATGCATAAATGCATATGATTGTATGTTTTTTCAGTCTAGGCTTGAACTCAAAAAATTTTATGACAATTATTGGCTTTATGCTAGGGGACTTCGACGTCATGTTTGTTTTTTAAACAGAAATTTTTTGTCCATAAGATATTTCATGTTGACTGTAAACTTGTTTGCATATTTAGATACTTCTTCCTTTACCTTTGGCCCTGAACAAACAAACAAAAATATATTTCACCCATACAAGAGGGTGATCCAAACTGATGCTGTTCTCTACCTGCATCTACCCACAAATTCAGAGACTAGAGAAAGCTAGTTTCTACCATTTACCAGTGAGCCTGTTAATATAAATGAGAACCATGTCCCATAGAAGTTAAAGTCCTGCTTCAGACTTTTGTCACAGTTATACCAATTACATTAACCTTCGAGGTGGAAAGGAAAAGGACATTACTGTTGTTTGAGAATTACTTTGTATATTAAGGTATTGTTTTAAATTATTACAGCCTTTTTGCATTCTCCAACCAGTCTCTCCAAACTTTTCCCCTCCTCAAATCTTTGAGTTAAATTTCAACAAAACATAACTGTTTAAAAATAAAAACATTATTTGTTTCTGTATAGCATGCTGATGAAAATTCAGAACAAGCTATGCAGTTTTCTCAAAGGTTTCATTTCAAACATAGATATTTCAGAGGATGATAGTTTAAGATGTCTGCAATTTTTTTTCATTGTAAAGGTAATTTATAATATAAAACGTATTTTTTAATAATTTTAATAAAATTAATTTTAAATTCTGGATAACAAGGGAAGGGTGGAGAACATCTAAAAGGAAAACTCTCCTATTTTGAGATATAAAACTTTCAGATTAATGTTTCAGTAAGAAATGATCTTGTCTGCCATTTACTTGTCTTACAGATAAGAAAATGAAGAATACAATGTTTTTCACAGTAAACTGTACTGAAAATCTAATTAAGGAAGATCTAAGTAGAACTGCTATCAGAAGCTTTAGGGATAGAATGTTTTAAATATGGTAGATATTTTTCTGAATTTGGAGCCAGGTGAAGATGATCTCACAGAATTAGAGGAGGGTACACACTCAGTGTCTTATTCATGGGGATTTCTCACACTTTCCCCTTAGACATGTTTAATTAGCCAGAGCCTGTTGTGTTTATTTGGTAGATTTGGATACAAACGAATAAAAGGTCTTTTCATCTCTTTTTATCAGTAGTCCCCCAATGCCAAGGCAGGTGTCTGTGGGATTAAACATAATTGCAAAGGGAGAGGGGAGAGAAGAAGGGAGCAAGATAATAATTCCCAACAGAGCTGGAATTTGAGAATGGGAGCAGGTGCTGCAAGAGGCCCCATGTATCCCACTAATTTAAGCTATGATGTTGTGTAAAGGCCTACATATTCATCCTTTCAACGGGGAGAGCACTGGCAGCCTGTGAGTACAAAGACAGCCCCGTCGGAGTGATGCCAGGATGGCCGGCTTCAGAACCATGGCTACCAGGGTAACCAGACTCTGCTTCTCACTGCTGCCTTTGTTGGGTGGCAGCCACAGGAAACAAAGTGCCACTTCTTACCATTGTACAGGCACATGCATAATCATCATCCTTTTGGCTTATCATCATGAATTAGCAATTACTCTATTATTAGATGGAAGAGCAGCAGCAGGTGACAAAGCACCACAACTTCGAGTTTATATTTCTGAACCCCTTCATTTAGTTTTTCAGTTTTGGATTGACCTCTTCAGCTAGTGTATTCCTATTGTGCAGAAAATTCTATGATCCCATAGAAAAGCGGTTTTCTTTCTCAATTTGGAGGATCTGACCCATGGTTCGACTGGAGGGGGGAAGAAAGCACTAAAGAAATATGGACAAAAAGGTCCTTCTTCAACTCAGAGAACACCTGGACTACACAAAGGGACCCAAACCTTAAAGCTCTCACCCACCCACTGCGCCAAATCAGCTTCCCATCACGGGCTGACTCTTCTAAGCCACTATGACTGTCTGGACTCCTCATTGAAGAGCCATTATTTACTAAAACTTTTAAGATAATGCCACTTTTTATTTAGTTGAACCCACAGTTCTCTAATATTTAGAGAATGAGAGGAGAACTGGGAGATTTTAGTTCTTTTGACCCTCGGCTTTCTAAACTGAATGAATGGGAAGGATTTTAATAGTAACTGATAAATTATTTCAATGAATCTTGAAAGAAGGAAGTTTTTTATTGACCTTAAAAAGAAAAATAAAGCCTTAGTTTTAAATCTGGATTACATTTTTTTTCAGACCTTAGAGGAAAACTTGAACATCGACATTCCAAATTGTAATAAAGCAGAAGGAGTAAAGTTATTTTCCCAAAATGTTATGGGATACAATTTCTTTCATAGTAGTGTATATCACCATGTAATAGGTGATATTTACTTATACAAGTAAAATATCTGTTTTGGTACTTTGTGTTGTGTCAGCTAGAAAAAATAAAATCAAAGGATTGATATTTTCACCATGTAAAATTATAAGATGAATACATTAATGGTCTAATTATACATGTCATATAAACACCCATGTATGGTCTTTTTCTCTATATATGCAATCAAGTACATTGTAAAGTACCTGGAAACACCAGCAACGTTAGGATTTAGAGTTCGATGAATGTATATGTTTAGGACACCAGGAAGGAATCTTAATCTGGGGCCATAATTAGCACTTTGACATTTCATGATATGTCAGGGTATGTTAGGGAAAATGAAGATGAAGGACTAAAGAGTTTTTGTTTATTTGTTTGTTTGTTTTTGAGAGTACTGAATAAAGGAAGACCCTTTTGGACAGCTGTTTCTGAGAATATAGAGCAAATTAAGAGTAGCTTTGCAATTCTAAAATGACAAACTGAATGGAGAAAAATTCACTCTGAGGAAACTGCTAGAATGTACTGATGCTATTCAGGGATCCTAATTGGGTATCAGTGGTAAGAAAAGGGGACAGAGATGAGATTACCAAGATGGAAATTTTCTTCCAAATTATCCCCTGGGATTTTGAAACAAGATTCTAAAAAAGATTCTATGCAATAAAATTAAAATTGTTCAAATGATAGAGCTCATGAACCACTTGGAGTTCTGTAAGAAATAGAGTGAAAGGCATTTCTGCTTAGGGCTTGAAAAAACATTGCAGTAAAGATGGAGAGAGGGTCCTTTTGCTATTTTAGTAAAGCCATCAATGGGGATTGAGCCAGGCCATGTGTGACAAAGCTAATAGCAGCAATAAAGAGAAGAGTGAAATCCTAAAGCAGTGTGAAAGAGTAGCAGCCGTGACTGTGTGGTCAATCAACATAAAGCCTGGAGAAGTCCCATGGAAAACTCAAGTAGCAACAGAGAAGAAAATGTCAGAAGTGCTACAAGGAGACTATCTACATTGAGATTTCTTCAAGAAGGACAGTCTGAAAGTTACAGCCATTAACCTAGAGGAGTTTGAAGACAGGGCAATTTTTGTTATATTTTTTGTTATTAATTTTACCCTAGTTGTATCTAAGCTTGGTTAGCTGTGACAAACTTAGGTTACTTATGATTGAAATATATATGGCATGTCTATTCTTATGTAAAGTATAGGATACTTATGAATGCTTTTGAAAGGAAAAGGAAGCTTTGACAGAATGAGTCCTGTCTTATTCTAGTAGAAATAATTTTATAAGCTTAATATTTAAATTTCATGAACCATGATCATTTTATTTAGAATCTCTGTAAAACATTTATTTCAACTTTTGAAGTTGAGTGAAGAATCTTCAGAAAGCATCCTGGGGAAGAAGATGGCATTGGTTAAATTAATTAAACCTGATTACTGAAGTAAACTGGGATCTGGGAGTGAATCTCACATTGAAAACAGCTGGCAGGTGGCTGAAGAGAAGTTTGGACTTTGAAATAAGAGAGATGAGGATTTGTAGATTTTGAGCAACCCTCAGTTCATCCACTTAAATCAGAAACTTGAATTCCACAACAATTTTAGGCATCTTGGCTATGTGGCAACCAAGCCTAGATTAGGAGGGCATAATGATGACAAGAAGTAGAGAAGAATTACCAAATGCCAACACTTGTTGGGTATAGTTCTAGGCACATTCTGAAACAACCCTGTTCATTTGAAGCACCTCAGAATTGTGGGATCTGGTTAGAAGTGTGGATATCCATGAAGCAAGATTGGGCTTGTAGGGAAGAATACAGGGAAGTAAAGCATATTTTGTCACCAGATGAGATCATAAAAGGAGATTCATGGAGTAGTCTGTGCTAAACCAGCAGAGCCTAAAATTTTGGGAACAAGAGGTAAAATTTTGCTAGTAGAGGATTAACCATAATAGTGAGATAATCGGTCACTTTCCACTTCTTGATTCCCAGTCCTGTGCTTACTGGCTATGGGAGAAATGACACTGTCAACAGGTTGCTGGTTCAAAACACACACTGCAGCATGGAGGACATTATCCAAAACAGCTGGCACTGTAACTGAGTCTTTAAAAGGCCATTCCATAATTCTAACTGTACAGTAGATCCAGGTAATGAAAGACATGGTAAAATTAGTGCATTCATTAGCATAAACCCATCAGAACACTTTAGTATTACAGCTAGTATGATTCAATCTATGTGGAATATCATAAGAGCGAATAAGATATTCTGTAAGTCCATAGATAGTTGCTTTAGAAACAGTATTTTGAACAGGAAAAGAGAATCCATATGCAGAGTAAGGATCTATTTTAGTGAAATTGAATGCTGCCCCTTCCGTGATGGAAATCGTCTAACTTAACCAACCTGCAAACAGATGGCTGTCTCATACTCTGTGTGCCATACTGGAGATCCAGGTCTTTGCTATCAGCAGTTTGGGAACTCACCAACTCCTGTAGCCAGAACAGCATTTTTGAAAAGTTGTTTATGTTGCTGAGTTAATGCGTAATCTCCATCCCATGGCCACTGTCTTCACAAGCTCATCGTGCAAGGATAGTGGTGATTGGGGAAAGAGGCTGACCGATATTCACAGAATGAGTCACATCCTGTGCAGGATGCCCAAATATCTTCTGCTGATGTTTCTATTTATGAACATTTACAATGGACACAAATATCTTCATAGTCTGTGCCCATTTGAATAAATTTATTCATATATTTTTGCCCTACATCTCCTTGTTACTAATTTTCCAATCATGCTTCTTTCTAATTTTTGTTTATCATTCAGCAAAACTGTTTACTATTGCCCATGAAATCATGTAGATCTTTATTTCTGGACATCTTCTCTTCCAAGTAAAATGATAAACCACGTCCAATGGTAAAAAAAAAAATTGTCCATTGGAAGGATTTCTCTTTTTTACAGTCCTTTGGGGCCTCCCCAGGATACGTCCTTATTACCTCAAACACCTACTTTTGGAGAGATTCAGTATATCATGCACAATCATCTGCAAATTGGGACCCAATTTTTCTCTTCATTAATTCATCCCTTAGGATCTATCCATGAGGCCATAGATGATTGTTGAGAGCCATAAAGCAATATAGCAGGAGTAAGAGCCACAGGAATCGGAGCCACTTCTTCTTGCAACTTACTTGTGCTTTCAGTAACTACTCAAGCCCTGTTTTACATATAACCCCTTCAACGTGATAACAGAACACTGCTGTGCACACCCAACTCTATCACTTGGTGGATCACCCCATATCAAGTTTATTATTGGCATCTAAATTTCAGGGAAACTTAGGTGCTCCTGGACAAGCGCTGTTTCTCTTCTAAGTCCCAGTGATAAGCCAGAAGCTGCCTCTCAAAAGGAGATGAGTTATGTCTGAAGAAGACATGGTTTTGTCCTGAAATCCTAAGTCCATACAATGATTCAGCTGTGGGGCTTTACCAAAGCTTCACATAACATACCTGTCTACCACAGTCACTTCAGTAACGATTGAGTCAGCTGGGTGATATAGCCCGAGTGACAGAACAGTTTACATAGCAAGTTGGACCTATGGCAAAGCCTTCTCTTGCTTTAAGTCACACTCAAAACTGCCATTCTTGTATATTATTCCAAAAATGTGTATATGCTGTTTTCAAAATCCAAAGAGGTTTACTAGATGTTACATCTCTTTCTTAGTAATTAGAAGGGTCAGATATAATAACTTTTCCTTCATCTTGGAAAGGATCTTATAACATGTATACATGTCCTGGATATTTCACTAAGCTTCCAGGCCCATGAATTTGATGAGATTTGCCTCTCAACCTCTGGTGCACGTGCTTCTTTCTTTCCAAAATATCCAAGACAGTCACTACTTCCTGTTCCTGATTCCTATCAGCCTGATAGCAAAGGAGGGTCTGATATGAAGGCTTGTTGAATGGAGAGGTGATCAAGGCTCTTGTGGATGAGATTATAACAGAAGGCTGGAGTATCAATATAGATCTAAGAAGGAACAGTAAAAATATTTTTGGCCCTGTGTAACCTGAAAGCAATATGTTTTTGTGGTCTTTATTGACATTTAAGAAAATCCAACAAATCAATAATTGGCTACCAGATATCGGGGTATGTGTATCTTTGCTGCAGTAAAAAACCACATCTGGAACAATTGTTAGAATTGGAGTCACAGTCTGATTAAGTTTAAAACAATCCACTATAATTTCCTAATGTCTGTCTGGGTTTTGCTCAAGACAAATAAGTGAGGTCCAGTGGGGATACAGTAGGAATCACAACCTCTGCATTCTTCAGAACTTTGGTGACAACTTTGGGGAAAAACATCTCCAAGTCCTGATTTGTAAACTCAAATTTTGTATCTGACTTCACACTTTACCTTGTTGCCTCTCTTGTGTATACTCATTCTAACACAGCTCTTACATTCTAAATATACCCGCTGATTTCCCTAACCACTGACCTGGCTGCTTGAGAGTGACCTGCTACATACCTCATGTACTTAGTCTTCTGTGACTCTCAGGAACAAAAGATCTGTAGTATTACCTTCCAGGTTCACCACAATCTACTGTGTATGTAACTTGCTTGCATATCTTTTAGTTGTGTGAGTTTTCTTTAAAAAGAAAAGTGATCATTCTGTACTATCAACTCTCTTCAGCGCTGTATCTGCAACATGATAGGTACTCCATACATACATATTTGTTAACTTAACTTAGACATTTGTGAAGGGGAAGGATGAAGTGTGTCTACATTGGAGCAAATTTAGAGAGTAGCTCAAAATGCACAGCTGATTGCTCACTCATTAAAATACAACAAGACAAAGTCAGATCCAGAGCTAGGGTCGGTGGCAAAAAAGCAAAGGAAGGAGAAATTTATACTTGCTTTACAAGCTTAAACCCCTTTCCCACTTAGACCATTCCTTCTAGAAGATACATAAGAGTCACAAAACAATGAGGTCAAGTAATAAGATAAAACAATATTTTCAGGGTTATGTTAAGAAAGTTTTACTTTTTTCTCCTTACACATACGTACAGACACACTAAGCAATGTAAAAATTAATGAAGCATGCACAGATTAATCATATAATTTACTATCAAGACACTTTTAAGAGTGACAGGCATACTATTAATAATTATCTTGAGACAGCATGCATAAACACAGGCTGTCTCAGGCAACCAAGACCTATGATCGTGGAATGACAATCACCTGTGATATACCTGGCATTCTCAGAGATTATCAGGTTATATTTGCAGGATGAGCTCTGAGGACTGAGAGCCAGGAAATAACTACTCCATGTGATTCACATATTTACCTACATCCCTCAAGACATACTCACCTGTATTGTGTTTGAGGATAGCACCTCTTTTCCTCTTACTTCTCCTCATCACTTTCATATGTATCTTCCTGAATTTATTTCTTATTAATTTTATTTTATTATTATTTCATTTTGCTTCTCTCATTCCTATACTTCCATGAACTCAATTTACTACCCCATCCCTCCGGGTATTCTTTAGAGCAAGGACTGAGGTTCCTGGGGTAGAACTTCTTTTCATCTGAAATATAAATTTGGATCTTAAAAAACAGACAAAAATTCAGGCTCTTTCATTTACCAGATGTAAGACTATGAAGAAGTGATGTAAGTCCTCCAATTATACAAAATAGAAATATTAAAATTAACAGACTTTCTGATATCTTGAGCAAACTGGATTTCTTAACGAAAACTACTTTTGGATCTAAAATAAACTTTAGAAATCACCTTGTGCAGCTTTTTTTTTTTTAATTTCATTCACATCTGGGATTTTATAAAAACTATTCTAAAAGGAACTATAATTTAAAAAAACAGCTTTTAATAGACATAGCACATTTAGAAAAATTGCTGAGCACTGTAACATGGACTGTTTTCTTAGGGATCTCCTTATTTTATTACCAGGGAGTTGAGATCAGGTCATACTTGGAGACAGAAAATAACAGAATTGTACCATGATGGGGAGGTGACCAATTACTTATAGAAATGTACAAAGGTAAAACTTAGTTCAGGGATTCTCTGCATATCAATTATATTCATCTGTCATTTTGCTATTTAGCCTGGACCGATTGCTTAATTTTCCAATTACAAGCTAGGAGTGACAGGGCAGTACAGAGACAAAAGGCAAATTGTAGGAGTATGAGTGTGCAAAGCCTTAGAAAACTCATCATTTCATCTCTTCTGTTAGAGAAACTTTTTCTTGTAGAGTATTTTAGTAACCCTACGATATGGAATCATCGATATTTTAAAGATGACTTTTTAATTAGAGTCATCACCAAAGACTTAATTAAGCTCCAGTTAGTTAAATTTTCTTTTAAAGTAAGGAAGAATATAAGGTTCTTGTTTATTTTTCTTAAGTTTTTGTGAATGCTTTTTTAAACTTTTTGATCAATTTACTTTCTCTATTATAGTTCTATCTATTAAGGAGTTCTATGAATAGGCAAATATTTAACATCTACCTCCTTTTGCCAAACCATTCTGATAACTATGATTAAATTGGTCATTATAAATTTAGCATTCAAATGGCTTCTGTTTTTCTTGACATATTAGATTTTTTTTACACTTATGGTAATGAAACTAGAACTTTTTGTGAAATGTCAGAGCATTTGAATTGGGTTTGATTTTCTAAGAGATCAATGGATCTCTTTCTATTACTTATAGATCTCCATTGAAAACCCTAGCGAATAGTTTCATTAGTAGGTCCCACTGTTTCCTAGCTAAACAATGTAGATAATGCAGCTTACACTCATCTCGGATATTGAAAACTCAACTCATGATACATATTCCCTAATATTGGCATTTTATTCTACAAAGAACAGCATAATTTCTTATAGATACATGTATTCTTCTATACCTGAAGAAAATTCCTTCGCATCTCAGGATCTGATTTTGGAAGTATAGCTAGCTAATCTATAGTTCTCTATCTTTGTCTCAAAAAAATTTTTTCCACCAAAAGGCAATTCATTAATTTGAAAAACTATTTTAAAAATAATACAAATCTGTTATAATTTTTGAGCTAAACCAAGTAAACCCTTTGGATGCTAACCATTTCTCTGAGACCAATTTTTTAAGAATGTTTTATTGTTGAAAATAACAAACATACACCAAAGCAAACAGAATGGTGTAAAGAACTTTCTGGCATTCCAAATATTCCATGCTCAGGTTGTCTTCCTGCCGCAGCTCAGGAATAATTCTCATATCCAAAGAGCACTGGTTCCTTTGATTCCTTTTATTGTAGAATACAACTTAGAAATCGAGATACTATATTTCGTGAGCAAATGACACTATTTACAGATTTTCTATCCTGCTTCAGTTGTTTCTCTGTCTAGTTCTATGCCAATACCAAATTGTTAATTATAGAGGTTTTATCATATATATTAATTTCTGGTAAGTCTGGAGGCCCCTCACTCCGTTTCTTTTCAAAGTTTTCCCCAGATAGTCTTGGTTGTTTGCTTCTCTAAGTAAATTTTGCAATTAACTGTCTATCTCCAGAAAACAAGAGTGGCATTTTTATTGAGATTACATTAAATTAATTCATTGATTTAGGCAGAAAGATAGGCATCAATATAACGTGTCTTCTTATATTTCATATATTCCTATGGAATGTATGCTATTACTCATACATTCCATTCTTATATTGTCATTCACAATGTAAGAGTCATGTGGTGTCCACAATGTTCTATTTTAGCTATAAATTGGATACTTTTTCTTAATTAAATTCTTATTTATTTATAGGCATTCTCCACCCACAAGAAATAATCACTATCTTGCTTAACTTCTTGACAATTTAACTTTGTTAAACTCATCTTCATCTTTCTAAACATTTATTTTGTTTCCATTGCTAGAACTAAAGTTAGTATTTCCATATTTTAAAAAATATTAATAAGTTAAGGTATTGATATTATTTATGCTTGTATTATACCAATCATTTCCTTATTTCCTGGCAGCCCAGACATTTTAATTCACGTAAATTAGCAGTGATTTTCTCTTTGACAAGGAAAATACCTTTTGGTAGCTACAGTGGAAAGTTTCATAAAAAGGAAATCAAAACTAAAAAGAAAAATGTATTTCCTTTATTATGTTTATTAAAATCTAAGACTGAATCAACTTCCACCTCCCCTTTCCATTTTATAATAAATAATGCCAAAGAATTCTTTCAGTTGGATACACCGACCGCATGGTTTTTCTTAACTGTTAGCAAAAACACAAAGTTTTATCTTTGTTGTTGTTGTTTGTGTGTCTTGTTTCCACAACATCACCATGCCCTTTTCTGTCCCAATGTACTACACATTAGTTTGTGACAAGAAAAATCGATAAGGTCACTATATATTTTTTTAATTTATGATTTGTAACTACATGTACAAAAGAAATGAAGGTGGCCCATGGTTTATGCTTACGATATAAAATTGCTAATACTTTACCACATGACTTTACTATTAGATGATTTTTTTTTACCAAAAATACGCAAATCGCATAAGGTTCAGATTAACACATATAGTTAGCTAGATAGATATATAGATAGATGATAGATGATAGGTGATAGATTCAATAGATGATAGATGATAGATTCGATAGACGATAGATATGAGTTTATAAAACATGTAAAAGGGAAAAGTTATATGAAAAAGACAAGACATAATTGTTCTAATAAATTATTGAAATAGAGTATCCAGTTTGGCTCTGAGCTTTCATAAGTTTAAAAGGTAAATAGATAAGAAAAAAAAAAAGATGAGCCGTCATGGTGGTGGTGGGGAGGGATGTCCTCATCTCATTGTCAGAACTCTGAACCACATATTTTCAAATGCCTTTTCTTATATCAATAGCATAGAAATTTTTCATTAATCAAAATATGCAGTAAGACTTTTATCCTGTTTAATTCTATTTTTAAAAGAGAGGTGAAAGAGATAAAAATAGTATTAGTTATTATTGTTGGAAATATATCTAATCACTTTAGTTCCCTGACCTAAAATTAATTACTTTGAAAATTTTAAATTTTTGACAAATTACTAGTGGTCCTATATAAGCAGCAATTCTCTTCGTAGAGTAATGATTTTATGGAAAGACATGTCAAAACAATTTTTCATCTTTATTATTAAAAAGCATAATTACTGTTTATAGACATGTTACATTAAAATTGCACTTCTATTTGCATTTTTTTGGAACTATTAAAATGAAACAAAAATATAATCTGGGTCTAGAACATGCGTATCAGTGTGGTTTTCTGTCATATGGGGAGTTCATAGAATGTAGGTGAACGTAGAGCAATCTCTTCTAGGACTGTCCACATTGCTGGTTTCAAGTACATTTTCTGCCATATCTCAAAATATCTCTGTAATTGAGGTTTCTGATTAATTTATCCTGGTTATTTGCTGTCTTAGAAACTAATCAAGATAAGATAATGAATTGTCTTTTTCTAAATGTGCTCTTGCAGCAATTCGTGGAAAATTTATGATAATAATAGAACATCTATGTCCATTCCACCAGACGTATGAAACTCAGGTTATTTTTTAGTTTGTGCCAAATACATTTAACTTTTATGTATGTGTGTATGCTCCACAATGAGGACATACATATGAGAAGGCTGCAGTTTCTGCCCAAAAAGAGCTTTTCTACTGGGACAAACAGTAATATAAACATTAGTCACAATACAAAGTGCTTGATATTTTAATAAAAACAACAGTGATAGCCTTGCCTCTAGGGGTGAAGAAAACTTCCCAATAGGTGAAATTTGAGCTATTCTTACAGGATTATTAGAAATTTACCAGGTTGAAAAATACAGAGAGGAATATTTGAATTAGGTTCTGAAGTTGAGTTGGAATGAGAGCTGCTGCTGCAGCTCAAGTACAAAGTTGCTGATTTGTTTGATCATCTAATTGATATGGGACAGCATCCATGTCTGCAGCTCCTGCAGCTCCCACTAGGTCTTGCTTAAGTCTTCAAGCCCTAAATAGGGTATGTGTGCAAAGTGCATCGGCCTCCTTCTGGAAGCCCCCTTTGTTCTCAGGATTGGATGCAGTGAGAGACACATGCAGGTTCCAGTTTTTCTTCATGAATTTAAGTTTATCCTTTATTACAGCTTTTCTTCCACTACTGGCTTCAGTGATCAATAGCAACTTCAACCCCACCACCAGATGCAGAGGCAACAGCTTTCCAAAAGTTGCTTCACCAGCTCCCAATATTATGTAAGATCTGAAATAAATCCTTTATACCACACCATTCAAAGTAATTTTGCTTCCTTGGTTGAACGCAAGTGATACACAAAACATTCTGTTATTTAAAATTTACAAATAAGGCATCAAAACATTATTTTTTTCTTCTGAAGAAGTCACCTAAATCAGAGAGATTTTTTTCTGTGTATGTATATTTACCAATCCATGGGGGAAGTAGTGAAGAAAAAGCAGAGCTAATTCTAGTTAGGAAAGTAAAGTGCTTGATTATACCTAGAACATCTCCATGAAAACCCATTCCTTCTTGAAAAGAAAGCAAAGGGGACATCTTAGATTCAGATTTGTTCACATAGATTAAGATAAGAAACGTTATCTTCACTCTGAAGTTAATATGGAACTGAAAGAGATATATGAAGTAAGGACTGATTCTTTTTTCACATGTATGAAATAATAAATAATGCTATTAATGATGCTGTTAAAAGTTCTTCTCTTGGTCTCATCTACTGTGAGGTCCCACAATGTCCTGCCATATTTCTTTTTTGTCTCAATACAAAGATAATTAGCAAACTGCTGTAAAAATGTTTAATAAATTTGATAATGAGTTTATTTAGTACAGCAGTCAGGTACTGAGGATTGGATACCTTTGATATTGAATCAAAACATTTGCCTTTCTGATACATAAACTAAGCTAATAGTTAACTTCAAACCTTACCTTTCTATTTCTTTGGTTTATTTGGTCAAAGAGTAAAAAAGATGAGAGATATTACTTTAAGACATCTGTTTCAGATCCAGAACAATGTTTACCCACAGTTGTTCTTTTATACCCTAAAAAATAAATAGCTATTTGAATGACAAAAAGACAAGAAGATTGGCTAACCATTCCTGATAAAGCCTTATGATCTTGTGTGTATGTGTGTTTGTGTGTTTATGAGTGGAGAAATGGATGACCATCCCAGGAAATTGAATGATTTGTCCTTGGCCTACAAACTTGAAAAGAAGAAACTACTTGTATTGACAATAAACATACAGACAACCTAGCTATAATGATTGCAATAAAATTTGCTGCCCTATTTTGCTAAGAAAGAATCAAGAGCACAATTAAGAAATCAATTATGATTATTGTATGACAAAACACAGCATCTGGCAGAAAAAAAAATCTCTGAGAAAAGAAAAACTTAATTGAGGAGTGACCACAACTCCCCTAAAGCTAAACAACTTGACAAAATATAATTTTATGGCCTCTTACAAATAACCAGACAATTTTATTCATTCCCAGTAGAATAATAACTCTGCTGTGGAGATAACAATATCTAGCTTCTTTTAAGATAAACATTTCCAAGCAGAACACAGGGAATTTCAAAATTAAATGGTGTGCCCAAGACTTTCTTCATTAGCAGTCCATATGTTATCTCCAAATGAATGAAATCCACAACAGATAAGGCATTGCCTCCTACTATGACTATAGCATTGAAGTCATCATGAAACAAAGGAAACAGAGGTAGAAATATATGTTGAATTTATGCATATATTCCAGCATAATCACATGAAAGAAGTCTCTCATTTGTACTCTCTAAGCTTAATAGTTTAAATTAAGGATAGTTTGAAGAAGTTGCATTAGAACTAATGGAATGTAAGAATAGCTCTGTTTTTTCAAAGCAGTCTCCAAGAAGAACATGAAGTTGGTGTGCTTTTCAAAAGAGTTATATATAACGAGGAGAAATAATTTTCCTGGATCACAATAAAAATAAAAATATTTTGAAATGTAGATTTTCTTTTACTTTAAAAGTCTACTTGTAGTTATTTGCCATAACATTAGGGATGTAACTCTAAAGAATTCCACTGCAATGTTATTTAGGAAATCTAAAAAATTTTGACATCCAAAAAAGATCAGCTACAGAGGATTGCTTAAATAAATTATGATCTATCTGTATAAAATTCCAACCACATATTAATTAATATTTCTTACTAACAAAATATTTCTAGAATACATTATTATTTAAAAAAATCACTTACCAAATAAACTACATTTGTGTGTGTATATGTGTGTGTGTGTGTGTGTGTGTGTGTGTTATAGAGAGCAAGAGAAATCTTGCATTATTTTTACACTCTCAAATTATAGGATTTTTCATTTTCTTCTTTGTAGTCTTTTAAAAAAAATATTTTGCAATAAATGTATTGCCTTCATAATTAGGAATGTTATTCTAGTTTTCCAAAAAATTAAGTGACAAGAACACAGGATAATCCATGCAGAATTTTAGATTTGGGAGGAATTTCACAAAAGTTACCCGGAGGCCAACTTAGTGTTCTCTCTCTTAAGGGAATGCCTCTCAGTAATAACGCCTCAGTTTATTTCCCCCTTTCTGCTCTTCATAGCATTCTCCAATTGGTTTATGCCCAGGTATTTTGTTTCACATTGGCTATAGGCTTCTTATTGCACCCTACAATGATATACCTCTGGATGAATGTCTAACAGAATCAAGGCTAGCTCAGACTAATGACATCTTTGTTAAAGGTAA
>NW_006434369.1:921322-965045 GCF_000325575.1 Pteropus alecto
GAAAGCAGCTGTTTTAGGTAAAGGAGCTGGACGGTGGGGTTAAGAGCAAACACTTGAGGGCTTCTATAGAAGCAAAGCGAGGCTACACCTAAAATTTTCAAAGAAAGAAGGATAAAGGGAACCCGATTTAAAATAATGTCCTTACTTAGCTCAGCCTAATGGGTCCCGGTATTCTGGGTGGCACTTTCATCCATCCACCATGAGAGGACTGGGGTTCAAGGAGCAATCAAATTTAAGACAATTGGCATTCAGCCTCGGCAAGGAGCAGAGACAGAAGGCCCTTTGTTGCATCAGGCAGCCAGAGAGCACCTTGTGCTAAGCAAGATCTGGATTAAGGGTGTGCATGCTTGCTTGTCACAAATGTTTTATTGTGTGTCTGGGCAAGTCATTCTCACTTGTTAAGAAACAGAAAGGGTTTTGTTCTGCATGGGCTTAAAATAAACCAGAAAAATCAGAGTGGCTTAGGGTAGGGGGTGAGCAGGAGGAGAAAGAGTTCATGTTTATGGTTTAGTTTTGTTTGGTTAGCATTTTAGCCTTTGAATAGACAACATCCTGGGGATTTTAAGTCTTAAAGTCTTCATTGGCTCTGATTTTAAAGTAATTTTTATGCTGATAATTTTTTTAAAAACTGTATTAGAATAAGATATTTACTTGTTATGTCAATATAAATTGATAAAGTGTATTGCATACAATCAAGGTGTCTTAAACCTGATATACTGTATGAGCTGAGTTAAGACCATGGGACTAGTGAAGGAGAGTTTTTTGTGTGTATTTTTCCTTAGTCTTTTTTAAAAATTGAAAAATATAAAAATCTTGCAAACTCATTTATTTGAAATACCATGAATGCAAAATATTGGAAAACTAAGCTTTTCCCTCAAAACCTCACATTCCCCTTTCTCAAGTCTTTCATTTTCTCCATATCCACCACCACCTTCCTGAGCTATGTGATCCCTATCAAAACCCACTCATCGTTTGCACATAATCAGAAAACCTAGTTTCTAGTTCAAGACCTGTTATTTTCTTTTTTTGAAAATCATCTTCTCTTCCTTTTAATAATATAGTTCTCCTAATGTTGTTTTAATTCATGTGTATTACAGAAAATTTGAGAATACAAAAAGGTATAAAGAAAAAAATGTATCACCCAGTGATAAATATAGTTAATATATGGCATGTTTATTTTTTTATTTTGTTAAAATTCACTTGTATTAATAGACAATACTTAGTTTTATAGTTGTTATACTTAAAGTTGCTATTATAAAAGAGTTTAAAATAACTACTTAATAATCCTGTTTTGTCTAAGACAATGAAACTCTGGCATAAAAAGAAGTATTCATCTTCATAGATCTTTCACTATTTATTCTTAAAACATATTTTCCCATCATAAAGTATAAAAATGGCTGAGCTATATGAGAAAGCCTCTCTGGGCTGACTCGTGAGAAGTGAAGCAGTCATCATAAAAAAAATAAATGTACATTCAGTATGATAACTTGGACTAGGCAATGAACCTCTCCATCCACTTTAGCCCCAGCCCTGTTTTAACTTAGCTGCCAGCTGTACTTGTACAAGTTAGTTATTCTCTGACTTCCATTTTCTCATCTATCAAATGTGGATACTGTAACTTGCCTTTCTATTTAATAGAGTTGTTGAGATTCAAAAATAACACATTTTAAGGTACTTTGGGAATAAAGAATAAGTAATAGCATTTATTATGTAAGGTCTTCAACTTTGTAATTAAAAACTAACTAACAAACAAAGAATGTGCATACAGTGGACACTTGAACAACATGGATTTGAATTGTGCGGGTCCACTTATACCTGTATATTTTTTTCAATAAATATACAATCAATTCTCCATATTCCTAAGTTTCATACCTGCAGATTCAATCAACCACAGATCAAAAACACTATTGCCCACCTCCCATTTGAGAATCTGCAGATAAGAAGGGCCCACTGTATGCATTGTTCTATGCTGCCATTTTATGGAAGGTACTTGAGCATCCACAGATTGTTGTATCAGCAAGGGTCCTGGAACCAATGCACTGCAGATAACAAATGCCAACTGAGTTTTTGGGAAGTCGAAGTTACACACAGAATTTTGACTCTGGGGTAGTCTGCACCCCTAACCCCTGAGTTGTCCAAGGGTCAACTGTATATTGTATAAAAATGTCAGAAAGCAAGAATTTATAAAGATAATTATTTTCGGAGAGAGCTTTTTGTTTGCTTTGGGTCTACCTCCCTCCCCAGGAGGAAAAGTCGGGCTTACCATCTCCTGTACCTTTGGGCATAAGAGAAGAGTATCCAGAACACAACACAGAACAACTTAATGCGTTCATTGCTTTTGAGAGAATCACAAGATCTGGTACATGGCTTAAGTCTAAGAAAACTGTAGCAGGTTGTGAAAGATGATAGAAATTACTGCATTGGATTTAGCAAAAGATGGGCAGATGTTTATAATAACCAGATGTAGCCCAACTGTGAATGAGAAAAATACAGAATGGGCAATTCTTGCTTCCTATATAATAGGACCACTTGGGTGGGGGCGGGGAGGGAGGGCATGCAGGAAACATAAGCAAAATAACTGGAAGTATATGTTAAACTTCCAAGAGCTGCTGAAAAAACCAAAGGAGCCACTGGAATAGAGATGTACTCCCCCAATCAAGGCTCTCCTTGACTTGCAAGGCTCCCAACAATGACCATCACCAACAACCAAAAAAAGTGCCCTAAAAGAAAGGTTTCAGTTTTAACCAACCACAAAAACCAGAAAAAGAAAACCATCTCACCAAGTAAAATTGCCCTATTCCCATCCCAATCCTCTTTGCCCAAATTTTACATTGGAGGAATCTATAGTCTGCTAGTTAGAGTGGGAGCAGGTAAGTGGGAGAGGGAGCAAAAGGCAGAAACCTACCCCAGTGCCTTTCCTGAGGCCAAGCAGCCACCAACTAAAAGTTGACAAAGGGGAAGAAATCTTTTTTTTTAAATAAAGACTAAAGTATTTATTAATATTTTGACCTATATACATTCTACTTGCTAAACTCTTACTATATTTAGTGGCCTAATGTGAGTATAGGTCTGTTTACCTAAGAGTGAGTAGAGAAGGCCCAGGGTATGTTCAAGTATGCATCAAGGGACAATAGAGAACTACCTATCTGCCTATCTTACCTTGAATAAATTTTAAAAGTATAAGGAAAACAAAATAAAATTGTATCTTGATTACAAAATACCATTGCTTATGCATAACTGGTTATAATGTTTTCTTCTGATACATCAACTACTAGTAATATTTTTTAAATAAACTATGAACCTCAAGAAACTTAGTCTGGATCAGATACCAAGCTCTTAAATTCAAAACTATTAATAAGCAGTCGCTCAATACCTGTATTATACAAAGGACTCTATTAAATATTATCAGAAAGTAAGGAAACAAAGAAGACAAATCTTCTGTCCTTGGATTACTTCACAATATAATTGTAGTGTTAAAACGTAGAACAGTATTGCAAATTTTGAACAATTGCATAGTGACTCATTAGTTTTCTCAAAATAACAGAGTTCAATAAATCTGCTGTAAAATCAACCAGTGAAATGAACATGTTGTTCTGTGGAATGTCTGCGATAGACTTCTCCACTCTCTCTAGATCAGAGGATCAGATTCCTGGAGCAGCACCATATTCACTTTTTTATTTGACCCATTTATTTTCCACACACTTACGTGCACATCCTGAAACTAAACCTCTGCTTTCCAAGAGTCATTTCACGCAGTTCCCATAGTTGCTTCAGGAAATGAAGATGGTCATCTTGATAGCCACTAGCAGTGAACATGTGGGACGCAGGAAAATGGAAAATACAGATCTTCTCTTTACCTGAAGACCCTTTTCTAGAATGGGCATCACAATGCATCTTTGTTACGAATACTAGTTAGGCATTTCATACAGAAAGATGACAGAAATGTTGGACCCACTTAAGATAATAGTATACCAAATCAATGAAGAATTCTCCCAAGGAACAAAATATTTTCAGTATATCAGAGAATAAATGATACCCTCTATTAGGGGCTGAATTGTATCCCCCTACCCCCCCCCACCAAAATTCATATTTTGAAATTGTAATCCCCAGTACCTCAGAATGTTCCCTTATTTAGGAATAAGGCCATTCAAGATATAATTAGTTAAGTTAAAATGAGGTCATAATAGAGTAGGATGCCTAATCCAATATGACTGATATCCTCATTAAAAGGAGATATTTGGACACAGAGACACGTAATCAAAGAGAATGCCATGTGAAGATAGAATTTATGCTGACACAAGCCAAGGAATTATCAGAAGCTAGGAGAGAAGCCTGGAACAGATCCTTTCCTAGAGTCTTCGGAGGCAGAATGGCCTTTCTGATGGCTTGGTCTTGGATTTCTAGCCTCTAGAAAAGTCACACAATTAATTTCTGTTTTTTAAGCCATTCAGTATGTAGTATTTTCATACAGCAGCCCTAGGAAATTAGAGCCAGCTTATGAAAAATAATGACAGCATTTCAACATACACTATAAAAGTATAAAAATAATACTTTAAAATAACACATAATAGGATCTATTCCCTAAGAAAAAAACAGACAAATTTAACATATACAAGTATTTCAAACTCATGTATCAATAGAAATTAAAATCCAAAGCTAAGTGTTCAGCTCTTAAATCTTTATTTATGTGTTTATTACATCACATTTAAATGTTCTTCCCCAATAGTCTGAAAATGCCTTAATAGGAACCCTACCTTATTTATCTTTATAATTCCTTCACCTTGCACAGAACCCAAAATGCTTTTGTGAGAACTGAACCGAATAAAAGAGAATAAAGAGAATAATCTTTATCAGGAACCCGACCAACAAAGAAGCATTGTTTGGGTTAATCTGTGACTAAACCATGCCTGTGTATATATTTCCTTGTTTTCGTCATTTAAATTCTAAACATTTGCCATGGGTATGGATTTTAATCTGCCACATTCAGGTGCAAAATATATCACATTGCTTTATTTTCTAAGTAAACTTATTTCTGACTCTAAAATCCTGTCTCGATGATGGAGAGAAATGCAATTGCATTCAGGTTGGAAAATTGCTTCCTCTGCCCAAGGATCACCAAAGACGGGAGTACTGCCCTGCAGTACGTGAGAGCCCCTGGCATCTGTCATGGTTGCCTTTGTGTTGCTCACTGCCTCGTCCCTAAGCTTTCCTCAGACGAGGGCAACTCTACATCCACGTCAGTGTTGAACACCAGAGAAATTTGTCAGCCTGGGAGACCAGGGCCCTGGGATCTGATCTCCAAACATTCCTGTCCTAGGGACCTGGGCAGAAGCAGAGTGCCAGGCTTCCTTTTATGTCCCTTTCAGAAAAACCTTTCCAGCTTCAGACTCTCTCTCCTTTCCTCCAGAACCAGGCAGCTGCATCTGCTCTCACTTCCAAGCACTTCCCGTCTTTGTCCTAAAGACACTGTCCAATAGAACTTCTCTCCCAGGTTCTTACAGAAGCTGAACCAAGGTCAGTGTCACCTTTTCTAAGAGGAAAGGCTAGTTCTCATCATTTAGTTACGTATTCATTTACCCTGTTACATACTTTGTATATAAAGCGCAGCTCTCATTACTAAACAAACCAACAATTTCATACACATTAAACTGGATATCAGTGAGACTCAAAAACAGCCAAGCTTTCCTGAGGATATGATGGTGGCTAGAAAACACAGTGACAGTGTCTGGACTATTCACTGGACTGTGAGATGGATTCATTCTAAGAAACAGCGGAGACCTGGAGCTCCCTCCTCAGCCGTCCTGGACTCCAGTTTCCCCGAACCCTGCCTGTGCATGCATTCGCTGGTTGTCATGCTCTTGTGGAAGACAGTTCTTGCTTGGGGGCTGGGGACACAGACTGAGAACATCTTTAGCGACCCAGACCAAAAGCTACTCACCAGATGTGCACAGCTCTGCCTGGAGTACATCACGAACACACCCTGTATAAATTGCAGCCGCCTTGAGTTCATGTTAAATAGGAAAATCAATTAGAGGAAAGCCAAAGCATAACTTGAGGAAACCTCTCCAGTCTTCATTTAATATTTCTACACTTTTCCTTTTACTTTCATCAAACTTTGATGAATCCAGCTAACTTTTTTATACCACTCACTGTTCCTGCTCATCTGGTCACTCTAGAGAGAAAGAAAAACATAAAATCCCTTAGTTGTTTCATTTTTCAATTGAGTTCAGTATTCCAGCATTGTGAATTATACCTCGACAAATTGGCCCTAATATACATCTGTAACCTATTAGAAATAGAGAGTTTTCTAGAATTATCTCTGGACTCTTCTTGAAACTTGTGAAAAAATGTGTGTGTGTGTGTGTGTGTGTGTGTATACACATGCATTCATACATGTATGCACACGTACACAGACTCTATTTTAGGAGTGGTGTGCGAAGAACCAGCCCCCATTGACCATTTTATTACTGTTTGCACATTTGGTGCAGAGCAGCAGCGAAGGCCTCAGTGTCTGCAGCAGCTCCGGCAATTAGCTCCAAATGAAACAGTCATAAATAGTAATTAGCCATTCCCTCAGTCGTGTCCCAAAGCCTTTAAAAAAATCCACAGAGAAATCAATGCATTCTTTTCTGAAGACCTATTATAGGCGCACCGCCCACTCCGCCATCATTTCACAGAAACTGAAAGCAGGAGCAGCGTTCCTGCCACTCCCCAGATGCCAGGGTGTGAGTCCCTGATGGGGATCAGGGAGGGAAGGTGAGCAAAAGGGGGTGAGGCAAGAAGAAGCTGCACAGCCGAAGGTCACTAGGACATTTATCGAGCTAGTGAGAATGTGGCTCTGGAGCAACCAAGAATATTCAACACAGGAGGACACTGGAACGGAACCCTAATTAACACAGAATTGCCTCCTACCCTGGCTCTACTTCTGCTTCAACTGCGAATCAAGATGCTGCAGGGAAACCTCATGAATTCCCACTTCCCTCAGCAGTGAACTCTCTCAGCTCTAAAATGAAGTCAGTTGTGTCACATCACTCCTCAGCGAGGACACAAGCGTGGAGATCCTAGAATGTGGTATCATATTAATGAAGCTTCACCCCGTGTTTTAAAAAAGTAGATTCAGAGGCCCTAACAGGCATATCTATGTGTTATAAGGGAGTTTGCAACAGGAACAATTAAACCCTGTCATCCAGTAAGCAGACACAGTCTATTCTGTGATGTGTCGAGTGGACTTGATGTGATCACTCTAATTCTCACTGTCGGACGTCTGGAATGGGCCTTGAAAGCTTATCTGGTTTATTCCCTTGGCTTCAGTTCTGTCTCTTCTCTTCTGTTTCAAACAGATTTATGTGCAGTGAAACCCTGAGCTCAGCCTTTCGATATCAGCCATCTAGACCCTGGACTAACTATTCACAGCACATCTAATCAGAGCGTTCTCAGAACCACAGTCCAGGCATTACCAGTGGCCTGAACAAAAACTGGCAGTGTGGCTTCCACTCCTGAAACGCTGCAGTGGTGCCTAGCATATGGCATCCAAAATCAGACCTAAGCATCTTTTCCGATCCTGTCTCCCACCTTCCACTGTTAGTTTCTTTAGTTAGCCAGATTGTTACACTCTGTATACCCCGAATATATCTTTCCTGTGTCCTTACACACACACACTCACACACACACACACACACACACACACACACACACGCACACACGGATTACCAGTGATCTCTCCATCAAGCAGCCCTACGCTTCTAGGGCCAGCCTAGTATAATGATAAAGGTTCAAGTCAGACCCTTGTGCTTGAAACCTAGCCTTGTCATTTATTAGAAGTGTGAATTTGGAATTGTTCTTTGGTCCCTCTAAGGCAGGAATTCTCAGCCCTGGTGTCACAGTAACATTACCTGGGAGGTTTAAACAACCATAACCAAGACCACAACCACTCTTCCAAAGCTCAGATCTTCTGTAGACTGTGAAATCAGAACCTGCATGGTGGGTCCTGGTTCAGGTTCTTTGTAAAAAGAACCTCATATGATTCTCATATGATTCTCATTCTATTTGCACTTAAGGTCCAGACCATAGTTTGAAACCTCAATTTTCTCACCTGTAAATCACTGATAATAATGACCTATTTCCAAGGGTTATTATATATTTTTAATTCTAAAACATGGATAAATTGCCTGGAAAATATTAACTATATGAAAAATTAACAGTGACTATGTTGCTATTATCCATTTTGCTTCCAATGCATTTTATCCAGGCCCTGTAAAAGCTCTGTTGTAGGGCAGCGTGTGCTCAGTTCCAGAGTCCTTGAGAATGTATCTGCCTGCATAGTACTAAACCAGTGTCTGGTACAGGAGAGCATCGGTGTCATGAGTACACTATTCTTCTACCTGGATGTCCTCTACCTTTGCTACAAATATCCGAGTCAATCCACCCTTCAAGGTCTATGGCAAATTCTCACTTCTCCCCTAAGCAAATTTTTCCCCATCAGAACTCTCTTATAGTTTAGATCATTCACCTGGCAACTAGTTATGACTGATCTAGCAACTAGTTATAACCACCCTTCCTTCCTGATCTCACATTATTTCTTGTATGGCTATTTTTTATGTATATCTTGTCTCTTCAAATAAACATTATATTTTAATCTTTTTTATATCCCTCACAGAGCCTAACATATATAATACATGGCGTATATTAAAAAACAACAACAACAACAACAAATAAATCCTCTGATAAAAGGAGTAAAAATATCCTACTTATTTAAGTATAAACTGAAATGAGATAGCAATGACCACATTAAAAAAAAAGAAACTTGAGCAAACATTTGAATTTCATAATAATAAACTGCCCTTCCTTTATGGGTGAACACATAGGATGTCGGGAGCCAAAACACAGTGAAATAAGACAAAAGTTCTGGAGTTTGGGGACATCGAGTCTAGTCTCAGTGTTATTGATATCTAAATTGAGACCTTGAGCAAGTCAAGTCACCTTTATGATTTTCAGATTCTGTAAGAGGCAAGGGTTAGACACTGATCTGGAAGGTAGCTTTCAGCCCTTATGTTCTATATTTGTGATGCTAAAAATTTTAAATACAAATGTGCAAAGTTAAGATATTGTGGACCTCCCAATAGATAACATTATTCCTCTGAGAATGGATGATAGAATTATGCAAAAGTGAGAATTCAAAGAAAGAAGGAAAACCTAGCATGAATAATGAAAGATAAACAAAGAACTGGGAATGAAGCATCATTTGTGGGCCTCTACTGCCCTCCTCAGAGAAAGGGTGGCAGTGGGGCTGCAAGGCACATCATTGTGGGGAGAAAGGGGACTTTTCTGCAGTCAAGATATACTGAATAGGACTTTCCTAGGAAAACAGGCTTCAATGTGAATTAAGCTATTTTTTAGATAACAATACGCCACTGAGAGTCATTTGTACTAATTTTAAAACTAATGAAATCATCTTAATAATTATTAAAATCAACATCGATGAAGCAATTGCAATTCCTCAGTCAAAAGTAAAAGGGACCTGTTTAGGGACATTAGAAAACTATTTTTCACCCTCAGATGAGCTGCCTCACTTTTCTACCTGGTGACTCTCCTAATAAGTGCATGAAATTTTTCATAAAAACCAGTTGCCCGCCCACATTTTACTGGGTCATGAAAGGCCTTCCCTGATGGAATGCCATCCGCAGGGGCATCGTTATCTCCCTGAGTTTCCTTCTCCTCCACAAGATGTGGGGAAGACACGCCCTTCCCTCCATCCCGTCTCTGTGCCTGTCTCACCCTTTGAATGGGCTTCCTTCTTAGCCCATCTCTCCATGCAAGTATAAATCATTACAAAGGTCCACCATAAAGTACTGCCCTGTGAAGCCTTTTCCAACTCCTCCTGTAAAAATCAACTTTAAAGATATTCAATTCAATCATTAGAGGTAGAGGATTGAAAAAAAATATTAACTTTCTTTCCAGCACTATCCCCAAACCACACTAAAATGAGAGTCAAGAAATAAAAAGTCAAAACCCCAAAAATGAAAGAAGAGGACAGAAGATAGCGTCATTGGAGAAATTTTGTCTTCATTAAGAAGGTATAACTCTGTCAGAGAGTTTAGCAGAAGAAATAGTGATGAGGAGGGCATTAAAAAAAGGAAGAGTCGCTTTCAATAGGAAAAATATATAAAGA
Source organism: Pteropus alecto (assembly GCF_000325575.1). Lineage (NCBI taxonomy): Eukaryota > Metazoa > Chordata > Mammalia > Chiroptera > Pteropodidae > Pteropus > Pteropus alecto. Next base: position 931,491 of record NW_006434369.1, read on the forward strand.
AATTAAATGTAATGAGCAAATATGTTAAGTGGTGGTAGCATATGAGAATGTAAGAATAATAAATTCTAATATATCATAATAGATGGCTTAAGATTTAAAAAGTAAAGGAACAGCTCTATACATGTATTTTTCAAGATATGAAATAAATGCTGAAAAATAAATAGCTAATAAAACTGAAAACGATGGCCTTTGGGGAGCCAACTATTGATGCTATTGTTTCTGTTATATGCCTTTATATTTGATTTTATTAAACTAGCTGCCTATAATACAAAAGTAAAAAATAATAATTTCATTTTGAAAGGCAGATAGAACATAAACTCATCACTCCCTTCTATCTTATTAGATCCTACTAGACCTCTGTCTGTACCATCTCTGTCATATTATATTTTGAATTATAACTATGTATTTTGTCTTACTAAATGATCATAAGTGTCATGCCTTTTATTTTTATGTTTCTTCCATATCTCCTCCCAAGGGCTATTGGACATTTTTGGGAGTTGTCATATTAGGAGTGTACCTTTGTTGAAGGTGTCATTATCCTATACATCCTGTAATATGTGGGGTATTCCTACAAAGAAGATAAATATCCTGTTCAAAACACTTTGAGAAATAGCAGGTAGCACAGTATTAGACTTAATGTCCAGTCGACATGCCAATGATGCTGGAAGAATTAAGATTTGTCAGCCAACAGCTTTCATCTACAGCCGCGTGAATGAGTTGAGTAGGTTTATTAGATAAGGAGATACATGTATTTTGTTGGAACTCAAATTAACAAGAAATTACTTGAAAATACTGTGTAAAAATTTCATTCTCACCTCCAAAAGATTCTGACTCAGTAGTTCTGAGTTATGGCCACAGAATCTTTTACATGTGTAAAGCTCATTGGAATATTCTAATGCTGCTAAGTTTGAAAAGTACTACAAGTTTAGAATACACAACTAAAGGAGAGGGAGAATAGAAAATGAAATGAAGAGTATTTAGAGTCCCAAAAAGAAAAACTTTCATTCTATTCCATTTGTCCAGAGGTGACGATCACTGTCATCTGAATTTTCCAAAGGCATTAGTTTTCAGCATTTGAATTTTGCTCATTTAAGCTCAGAACAATTGTCATTTGAGAAGGGCCCATAGCAGGTTTCACAGTCTAATCTCGTGGAGCAGTATCTGATATCGACACACCCAAATTATTGAGACACAAATATTTACTTTCAAACTGCAGAGAAAACAAGGGGTTCGTCACTAGCCTACAGATTTCGCAAACATTTTGAGACATGGACACCGTAATTTCCTTCTCAATCCATAAATGATTCTGTCTCTCTTTTAAACAACCTGTTCCTAAAAACTTATATAATAAAATCTATTACTTCCAGCCATAAAACATTTTCCCACAGATAATATTTAAAAACAGCTCAAAATGAACTCCAGCTTCAAATGTGAGGATTTCTGTGGCATTATTAAATATTATGCTGTCTGGTCACCCAAGAGAGACTGCATGTCCAAATAAACATTTGAATAACTGCTCAGTTGTTCTATCAATCGATTTAATGAAAGTTAAAACACCAGAATAATATTTTTACCTATCAAAATAGCAAAAATTATAAAATTTGTAATGTCCTGTGTCAATTACATGCACAAAAATTTATACAAAAGGATTTTTGCAGCAAACAATGTAAATATCACACAATATGAGAATGATTAAATGAGTGAACAATTATTTAGCCACTATAACCATGTTTTTAAAGACTATATAAAGACATGAGGAAATAGTCATCATAAAATAATTTTATAAAGCAAGGAATGAAAATCTATATACAGTATCATAAGCTTCATAAAATATAAACATTCATATAAATATATATATTACAATGTAACTATAGAGTAGTATTTCTAGATAGTGAGATTACAGGCCATTTTCATTAGAAATGTGTTACATATTTTTTAATTACAAAAAAATAAATGTATCAGTGTTGCCTGCTCAACAATGCTCCCAGCCTCACCGACAACACTCACCAAGTAAGGAAAAGCAGTCGCTTAGGGCAATTGCTGCAATTCCAGAGAGACTTGAAGATCTGATTCAATCAGGGGGGGAAAATCATTACTTACTTTTCCCTTTCTGGGATATTTTTAATACATTGTCAGAGTTAGGGGTCGAGTAAAATAGACCACATGGAATATTAAGTCAAGAAGAAATAGATTCATCATAAAAGGGCATGTTTTGAAATTATTATAAGTGAACTTATTCATACTGCATTAGGCTTTAGTAATAAAGCAGCACCCTTCTCTCTCTCTGTCTCATGGTTCTCCTGCTCTGTCTCCACACTTCTGAACAGTAAAATAAATCAAATTACTCCAACAAAAAAAGCATAATATTCTCAAAAGAGAGGCCCCTGTGTCCCTCCCTTTATTCTATATTGTGCTTGAATAAAGCACCCGAGATCTTCTCATTGAATTGGTCTAAATATAAAGCCTTTGGAAATACCAGGCATCCTCCCCTTTCCAAACTCACGTACAATTTCCATTAATGTTAATAAGAGCTATGTGGAGGGATGAGAAAAAACCATTCCCATTATGTTTTATTACATCTTTATTTTATGAACTAGTCTCTTGGATGATAAATCAGTGCTACTGCAAAACCATAATTCTTTGGGGAAAACCCTCCCTGAAATTTCCCTTCTTTGTGCTGTTTTGATGCTGTCAAAAAGAAAAATCCAAAAGACCAAATGCAAGCAGAATGTTTTTGACCTGTAGTGACTACGGTACTGTGGATGGCATCCCAATAAAATGCCAACTGCATCTTTCATAATTAACAGCAAGTGCAGTTTTGCTAAAAGGAAAAAGAAAAACTGCCCAAGATAATTATTGTATTTTACAAATATCCACTCAGCAGCTGGCAATTAAATAACCCAGAATCAAATCATGCCCACCATTAGATAAGTCTCAGACACCCAAATGCTTTGGAGTCAGCATTTGGCAGAAGTCCGATTATGGTGACATGGTTCAGCCCTGTGGCTGGCCACACTCGAATGGCCTTATTTGTCTTTGCTCTAAGAGGAGGGTGTTCAAAGATTCATGCCTCGGTTTTCTAATCTTTATCATTTCCATATGGCAGATATTCCACTGTAAATGTGTTCTTTGTATTTATTTCCTTGTACTTCATGCCCAGGCTTGCCACTATTCCTCTGACCAAGTAGCTTCCTAAATTTAAAATTTCTCTCTCTCTCTCTCTCTCTCTCTCTATTCTTTCCATGTCCCTTTTTTTCAAGAACATTTTTACCTAAAATTCTGGTCTGTGTTGTTCTCTTCCCTTAAAAACAAACAATGACGACGAGGACTTAATTTTAAAAAACTCCAAACAGCTTTAAAAAATAGTGCATATATTTGTAACACATAAAATTTATTTTCTACAAAATAGACAATACTTTTGCACAAATTGATAATATAAAGTACTTCTTGAAAAAAGCTTCATAGCACCCAACTACCTCCCCTCCTTCCCATCAACTAACCCAAGACAAGGGAGTCCAAATCTTGGCTTTGCCACTCACTTGTGATAGGGTTTAGTAGGTGTTGAGGAGGGGTAACTAACAGTTAATTTAATCTCTCTGAGGCTCAGTTTTCTCTTGTATAAAACTGTGATTACCTTGTGGGCTGTTTATGAAAATTAAATGAGATGACATAGATAGAGTAGGTAATACAATCCCTGGAAAATAATAGGTGCTCTGAAAATATTGGTCATATTCCTACTTTTCTCATATCTTCCACTTTAAATTCACTTTAAAAAATAAATTATATCTGTAGATGAATGTGTGCAGTCTCTGTTGTCAGAAAACAAAACTCTGTAATGCAATGTAATTTTCCTCGCAGCTTTAGCTGCCAATAAACTTTTAGTCAAATCTATTGCTCAAGTATTTTAATCTACTCAATTCTTATTCCTGCAAGACTCTATTTTCTTCTTCATCTTTTATATGAATGAGGACCAGTTTTCAATTAAATAATTTCAATCACATCAAAATGTTAAATACATAAATGCACATATCAATTTATGTACAAATTATGCATAGTGGGGAAAACATTTCATTTAAGAGTAAGAAAATTTGAGATTTACTCCCAGCTTTAAAACTAACTAGCTTATATGCTTAGGCATGTAATTTAATATTAATAGGACAGTAAAATGAAATGATTTGTGAGACCATTTTAAATTATGCGATTATTCTGATCTTTAAATAGAGACGCATTCAGAATAGATATTGGGCTCTATATAATTTTCTTACTGTCAAATTTTAAAGACAGAAATATAATGTACATCTCAAGAAAATGTCTATTAATATTTCTCTCAAACGTGTTTTCAGATAGCTGAAACTATGATAGAAAAGATACTTAAGTCTCCACAGCTAACTGAATAAATAGGCTCTGGTAAGAAAAATGCATTATATACATGGATGGACCAGAAAACTATACATTAAAAGGGTCATGAGAGTCATATTATCAGGTGGAAGCTCTGTTTAAAGAACTACAATGTATTGATCTGTTATATTATATGTTACCTTAATTATTACATTTATTATATTTTAGTGAAGAAAAACTATTCTTAAAAATCCCTTGAGAAGATTCAAACTTTCATTCTTTCCACCCCAAATCTGTGTTTTTGCAAAAAACACAGTGGAAGAAACATTGGATTAAGGGGCAAAGAAGAAAGTACACTGAATAAATGCTTATAGTTAGAAGAAAAAGAGCTACGTAATGCTAAAGCATTACTTTAATAAGGTCTCTAAATAATTAACCACATATTTTTAAATTCCTAAATAATTTAATATTTTAAAACCTGAACTATTTAAATCTTAAATTATAATATTTTTAATTATTTTATGCAAATAAATAACTACATTTCATAAAATGATGGTAAAACGAATCCACTTGAGCATTAATTAATGTGTATTTCTAATAGCAGTAATAAATGACATTTATCCATAGCCCTCTATATTAATGTATAATGCATTTTTGTGTATTACTCAGACACATTATTTCATCGTGTTAATACGTATTTGTTTGACTTGATGTTGAGTGCTATAGTCACCTTCCTTTGTGACTAAAATGAAATAAACATATCAGGGTAAAATGCAATTATTTATTCAATTCCATCTATTTATGTCAGCTCCTCTAGCTTACTAAAAGCATTTCCAAGTATTATCCTTAAACAAAATACTTATATTTGTTTATTACCTAAGTGTCTTCTATAAGTCAAGGTGATGCTAAATGTCCACACATCTGTTTTTTCCTTTTAAACTGAGACCAATACATTGTAGTTCTTTCAACAGAGCTTCCACCTGATAATATGACTCTCATGACCTTTTTAATGTATAGTTTTCTGGGCCATCCATGCATACAATACATTTTTCTTACCAGAACCTATTTATTCAGTAGGTGGCCACTTGCAGGGAGGGAAATATGTCAATAACCAGAATCTTCATAAATACTCAAGAACAATAGATTTTCTAATATGACACTCTTAACCATGTAATTTTATTCTTTTTCAATCATAGAATTTGTTTCATTTTTCTCAAAATGGCCTCTAAAACATCTTTAAAATGGGTTTACCAGATTAACTGGAATTTAAAATACAGAAAACATCAAACAGCATATCATGTGTTACCAGAATCAGCCAATTTCAAATCTGATTTTCTCAGAGAAAAAAAAAAGATAAAAAATATTGTAAAAGAATGATCCTTTTTCTCAAATATATATTACCCTGATAGTATTTCAAGATATATGAAATGTTTCAAATATAAATGAAATACTGGCAATGTTAAACTATGTAAATTAAGGAAAGAGAAAATCCAGGTTTACTTTATAGTCCACCCCAAAATAATGTATCAGGGTTTTATACACTGCCTCCTATGTTGTATCTTACTTTCGCATATGCTAACATCCTGCATTAGTTGCAAGATATCAAATGCAAGAAGTGGATTGTATTATCATTTGATATTAGAAAGTTAGGGAGAACATATTAGAGAATGCTGGCATTGATTGACTTCATAATATTAACCTGTCGCTTCACATTTCTCTACAACTGTATGATTTATTCAATGTTTTGTGTTTGTGAAACATAATCATTGCCTGAAAGAAGGTAAGGACAAACTGAATAGTTTCTCTCAGATAAAAAAGAAAAACTACTTTAGTTACATAATCTGGGGGAAGGCCAAAGGCCCTCAACAATGAGGAAAGACAGCCCTAACAAAATCTTTTGCAGAGTTCTCAGCAAAGATTGCAAAACACAAGAACCTAGTCTGACATAGATCTTGCATGAAAATTTCAGATATAAGTGCTTCCATCAAGCCGATGTTCCCAAACCAAAACTCTGAGTTAATGGTCTTTGTTTTTTACAAAATTGGGGAAATTTAGAAACTGTAAATTATTGGGAAAGTACGGAAAAGTGGGTTATGAGAAGGGTGAACAACTTGTCTCAGTTTGCCCAATGCCTTTTTGTGCTAAAATACCTATATTTCAGGACACCTGACTTCCTATTGCATTTTGTATTTTGCAATGTAACCCAGAGGAGTAAGGACCTGTTGTTGTTAATTTTCATATCAATATTTAATGTGGTTTATTGTCATGCAGCTCCTGTCAGGTTCTATGTCTAACTTTCTGCCATTATCAATATCCTGCCCCATTCTACTCACCCCTGCCACCCCCACATACACACATCACACACCGACTCAAATCCCCAATGATCTTAGAAATGCAGATTTTTCATTTTAACGAAATGATACTTTTCATCCCCTACCTCCCTCTTTCCCATCTTTATCTATTAAAATTGACGGGTAAAGACGATGACAATCCCAGATTAGACAAAATATATGTAATTTTTTTCAAGCTTAAAAGTGCTGTCAAAATAAGGAATTACTAGTACAATAAATAAGCAAAGCTGATAAATCAGGGAAATAAACAAATATCCAATTTTATAGTCTGAAATTATTTTTCCAAGTCTAGATAAGTTTAGTTCTTGTTTTTGTAGTCCTTCATAGCACTTGGGAAAGAAGATAAAGTTTTGTGCCATCCAAATGGTGGTTCTAATAGGAGATCCCCTATCATAAGACTGAGGTCCCAATGGGCTGTAAACATAAAGACAGAGTAAACGTGAAGCTGAACCAGATGACATTCTATTTCCAGAAAACAACAAACAAAATGACCTTAGTACAAGAACATGGAATGGGGTCTGGGAGACAAGTTATAACCTGAAAAGTTATAACTACAGACTGGCCCTCAGAAAGATTTGTGGTTTTAAGTCACATTATCTGTGGCATCCAAGATTATCTCAAGTCATTAAGTCAAAAGGATTTCATAATAGTTACTACCCAAAGTACCAGTCAGAAACAACTTCAATATCATCCTTAGGTCTCATAAAGGCTCAAAAATATTTTTCCAAGAAAAATGAATGCTTCTTAATTAAAAATCAGAAAATGCAGAAGAAAAAGTTGCCTCAATTGACATCCAACAGAAACAATATTGTCAATTGAAAATATTTTGGATATTGGAATAATCAAAGATAAAATATGAAGTTATTTTACTTGACAATTCTTAAAGGAGTAAAGAACAAGTTTAAAATAATGCATAGCGAACTTAAAAAATTAAAACAAAATAAATTCTCTAGAAAGGAAAAGTATAACTAAAATTTAAAACTAAATAGATACATTTATAGCAGATTCAATACAGCTGAAGAAAAAATTAACATACTGGAGAGTGGATTTAGTAGGAAGTATTCCAATAAGCAACATTAGAAAATCAAAAAGATAAAAAGAGAATAGCAGTTAAAACACAAAGGTTGAAGAATAAAGTTGTGGCATACATTTAATTGAAGTCTAGATGGAAATAAATAGTAAGTACAGCAAAGGCAATATTTGAAGAAATATTGGATACTAATTTATGAAAGACATTATTCATAGATTCAGAGAAACCAATTAATTTCAAGTAGGATATTTTAAAATAAATCCACATCAAGACTTACTATTATAAAACTGAAGAACACCAAAGACAATGAGAAAATCTGAAAAGCTACCAAGTGAACCAACATATTATCTTTAAAAAAAAAGTGCCAGATATACAACTATCTTTCCAGTAGCTATACTTTAATGTTCTTGTTATTAATTTTAGACTCTGATACATTAAATTTGTGTAACTAATTTTAAGATAATCACTAAATGAAGAGAAAATGTGTAAAATCTCCAAACTGGCAGAGAAGAGAAATGAAAGGAGAGTAATCACTCTAAACAAAGTAAAAGAAAGGAGAGAGAAAAAAAATCATAGTATATCTGGGACAAAGAGAAAAGTATATATGATGGAATACAGAGTAAAACCATATATAGAGTAAAACCATAGACACTAAATAAATTAGTAATTATATTAATATAAGCACAATAAATGCTTCAATTAAAAGACAAAGATTGTCTGACTAAAATTTAAAAATCCAACAAATGTTCTTATGAGGGACACAAATAAAACTTAAGAAAACAGAAATTTGAAACTAAAAGGACAGAAAAATATATGCTAGACAAATTTTGACCAAAAGAATATTAGTGCAACAATTGGTATATTTTTACAAGATAAAAATATACCAAAAAGCAGTAAGCATTACTACAGGTAAATATATTCACTGAATAATAAAACATTCAATTCACCAGATAGAATAATTATAATATGTATATGTTCAATAATATTGCCTAAAAATATGTAGAGAAAAAAATGACAGAAGTCCAAGGAGAAGCAGACAAACTTATAATCACAGTAAACGATAGAATTCAGCACACTTCTCTCAGCAATTGGCAGAAGAAAAAGCTAATAAGGATATAGAACATATGGAAAACATAACCACCTAACTCAATTCAATATAATTGATACTTAAATAGACAGTATTTTTTAAATTAAAAATAAAAGAGCTAGAGCTATAATACAGGAGAAAATATTGGCTACACAAAAAAGCAATAAAGAATTCGTGTTTATATTATTTAAAGAACTTCTACGAACATATTTAAAAAAAAAAAAGGTGATACAACAGAAACAATAAGCAAAAGCCTTGAAAAATTACCCTGTAAAGCTTGTGGTTGCAGCCATATCTGATGCTACTATGGGCATTGCTCCTATAGGCACAAGACTCCGAACCAGGTTCTCTGGCCTTATTGAAGATTCTAGGAAGCTAATTTTTTTAATAAATTCCGTTTATGTTTAAACTAGTCAAAGTAGATATCTATTTTGGTTTTCTTTGTTTATATTCAAACTCTGAATGGCATACATGTCAACATGTGGCCTGTTTGGAAAAGCTTAGGCATTGCTGACTCTCCATAAACTTACTTAAGGTACAAGTTTTGCCAGCCCACCACTAGCTAATACTCACTTTGCCATCACCTTTCCAAGTGCCAGAAGATACTAGTTCTACTGCTTTCTTATCTCCTCTGATTTGATTTCCCCCTTGCAACTCTTTCTTACATTAGTGCTCCGATTTCCTCAGCATGCCAACAAATTTAGAGTTGATTATCTTCAGAAGTCACTTTATGGAGCCATTAAGCCCTGTTTAAGCAAAGATTATACCTTCTAAAACCCACTGATCTGCCTTCGTGGTGGCAGAGAGTCATTACAGCATGGGAAAAGAAATTGCTAAGACCTATAAGAGACTATTGCAAAATAGGAAAACATCTAAAAGACCACATCTTTCCCACAGTATTATATTTATATTTCCTGAAAATTAGAACCAAAGGAATCATCCTTCTTTCTAGTCTCTTTTTCCTAATAACTTTCTGCCCAGATACAAACTTGACCTTTTGATCTCAGATTTATATTTCCCCAAAACACTGTGATTGGCTATAATGCTATAATGATTTGCCTACAAATTGCATCCTCTACACTGTGGCCTTGCCTATTATGTTCAACTAAAAAGCCTACGATCTTGCCTACAAATAAGGCTCATTAACTATGGATACTATTGTTCTCTAAAAATGATGAAATGATAGTTTAAATATAGTGGTTAAGTTGACGCGCCAGAGTAAGCAGGTCCTTATTAAAGAGTAAGGTAGGCAGAACTAAATGTCCATACTGCAGCCCCCTCATTCAGTGACATCTTTCCTACTCCCATGATTATGGAGGCACTGTGTCTCTAACCACATAAAGTGTCATCCCAGTCTCCTTCCATTCATCCTCCATCACATATATGAACCCTGTTCCAGATTCCTCCTGGGCACTACCCTAATCACTGTCAGATAATTCAAATCATGAGTTAATATGCATTAATTCTCTGTTACACATATGACATATGCATTCTGGGAGCCTTAAGATAAGTGAGATATAGTTTCTGTGTAATCTCTATTCTATGCTCAGGAAATTCTCCGACAGACTCAGTCCTGCTGGACAAAAGCAGGCTGTTTATTATACTTCTGGTCGTGAATCAAGTGAATGAACAGAAATCTTGTTTTCTCAGTCCAACTTTCTTTCTAGATATAGATACTGGTTAGCAGAAGAGATAAAGCAGTGTCACTCACAGGTATATGGTGATTTTCCCTGCTCAGTGAGGGACATTGAGTGTTTGTATAGATTCATGTTTGGATTCTTTCTGAGTACATATTTGGATTATGCAAACACTAGGATGCTTTCCTCATGACTACACTCTGTCTAATGCACGAATCCTTCCCAAATACCAACCTGGATCTCTGCTGGGTTTCAGGAGAACTTTTGAGACTCCAACTCTAATTAATATCTGCTTATGGTGTTATAAGCAAGGAATAACCACAAGGAAGACTCGTGTTGCCCTAGAAATAGTCTTGTGGATTCTGCCCAGTGCAGTCACTACAGAAACCTTCATTTCACAAAGTTATCCTGTGTTTTTAGATTGAATAAATGCTGCGATCAAAAGAATGAAAATATTCTGCCCTTGATATCTGGTTTCTCTCCTTTTGTTATTGTTGTTGTTGTTGTTGTTTTACTGTTGTTGATATTGTGTTTTATATTTGTTATTATTTTGGTTTTTTTCTCTTTCTATTTTTCTTTAAGGTGGGGCTGAACTATATAGTTCCCTGAATTTATTAGTGAACTTTTAACATTTTTTTAATTTCCACTGACTAATCTTTATGCCTTTCATTCTCCCTACAAAATATATTTATTTCCCTTCTGAATGTCACTTCTGATCAGTCCTCCCAATTCAACATGGCTCAATCTCTGAAAGTATCTTTTTTATTCCTTATTGTCTCACCATAAAAAAAGAGTGTGTTGGGGTTTTTATCTGCATGTCCTTGATTTATATTTTTTCACAATATTATTTTGCTACATTAGTTCAATGCTAATAGAAAAAAGATACCTTATTATTTTAATCCCCTTATTAAACTGCATAAAATATCAACTCCCCAATTCACCCTTCTCAAGTATAGTATACTCTTAATAAGCTCCATGTGTTTCATTGTGAAGCAATACTTATAAACCCATAGATTTGTCCTACTCCTATTTCTAAGTGTGTCACACTCCTTTCCATGCTTCCCAATGTGTTTTTCATTGCCGTGTAAGAATAAATTCAAGCTTTCTTGCTATTTGGTGGCTTTAATGTAATTCCTACTTGGGGATAGTCTCTGGGCAGGAACAAAAATATCCTACAGATGAAACACTTTGGCTTCTCTAATTAGTATTTTACTCAGTGTTTTACATGCATATTGGAATCTTCAGGGCCCGAATAAATAGCAGCCTTTTTCTTCTCTATCCAAGATATAAACAAATGGTGAAATAAGACAAAGAAGTGGTATATGAAAGAACAAAGTACTATATTTCCAAAAATCAAATATCTTATGGATTGTAAGGCATTTTGTAATTTCAGAAATGTTGAATGTGAGAAGTACATCATAGTTGTTGAAATGTGCTAGCACCTGCCTTGTTGATAAAGGATGGAATGTAGAATGTGATTTCTATCTTTGGGAAGATGTACTTGCTAATAGTGAATTACAGAATACGACTCCCATACAGTCACAGGCACGGTGGCCTGGAGCAGGCCTCCCCCATGGGCACAGAGGGTTGGTACAGCACAGGTAAGACCTCTATATTAAGGAGCAGAAAACACATATTACTGGCAATCTACTCCTTTGAGTAGAATTCAAGAGGAGGAGGCTGGACTACAAAGGCCTAGTTCTCCTTCAGTCTCAACTACCTAGCTGATCCCTGCCCCCTTGCCCCAGGCAAAGAAGGGTTCAAGGGCAAAGAGAAGCCAAGAATGTTCCAGCAAGAGTTGCTCCTCCGTAAGGAAGAAAATATCAGGAATGGGGAATAAACATTCCCTCCCTGTCCTACCACACTCCCTCAGCCCCTCCAAAATCTTGTAACTTTCCATATGAACTGCTACCAAAGAAGCTCAACTACAAAGCATACACAAACCAAACATGCCCCCAAAAGAAGTCTTGAGGTTGCAGTGACCAGAGATTGTTACGTAGGGGCACGACTCCAACTCCCCATAGAATTGTATGAAAGGCAATTACTCTTCCACCCCAAAAGGAGAAGAAATTACAACCACCTTCTCTGATTGTTATGCTCTTTGCCACACCACAGTCCTGGTCCCAGTTCTCTCTATAAACTTTTATTTCCAGACAACCACATGACATTTCACAATACTGTTAAATTTTGTCTCATAGAGGACAACCACAATTTTATAGGCTGAGTAACCAAAGTATAAGTTACTAAAGTCGTCCACAAAAGGAGTCGTGATGATTTTATTGCAGAAAACACAGAGAGCACCAAACACTTCATGCAAAATTTCTCCATATTTTACGTTTCTCTCCATTTCAATTTTCTATTTTTTTTTTAAATGCATCTCTATTTTATATAATTTTGCTTGGCTAAAACTACAGTGAAAGATACATGCCATTTGATTATACAATAAGCAGCACCTACTATGACGTTAGAAACTCAAGTACATTACAAATACTTTTTTCATTCTTTGTTAGTTTCCTGATTTTAGTGTAATGATAGACATACAGCTTCTTTAACATATTCATATGTTCTAATTGGCTATAATTTTTATCTTTCTGATGCTCAAATTTTTACAGCTTAGCCAGTAACAGGCTTCTTTTTATGCTGGCTTCTTTGTCCTTTCCCACATGACTCTAAATATCTCTGAAAATAACTTTCCTTTCTTACAATAAGATATTTCATGTCCATATTTATTCGTTCTGCCTTAATAAATGATATTAGCCATTCTCTCAGGAGTTCTGGTTGCCTTAGTAAATGATATTAGTGCTAAAACCTGTGTGTCAAGAGTGGGATGAAATAATTTTCATTGAGTACCTGCAGTAGACAAGGTAACTCCAAAAAATATTAAGAGGAATATTTCCTTTAAGTTATGAGTTGACATTGACATTTTCAAATTACCTCTATTTTCACTTAGTTGGCTTTTCTATTTAACTTGTTTTATTATAAAAGCTTAATAATTCTATTGTTCTATCCTTTTGACTACCACCTTTCCCCCTTCTATACTTAATGTGCCATTGTATATACTGTGTCATATCAAGCCCTCTTCTCACTACAAAGTATACATTTTCTCATCTTTCAATTGACTCTCAACCAATGCATCCTGGAATTGACTCCAAAGTATACAGGTCAAGATGATTCTATGTGTCAGTATCATCTGAAAACATCTCTCCCAATTTGGAAAGGATACAAAAATGGCAATCTAAATCCAGAGGTCACTAGATCATTTGGAAACAAAAGAGCTTAATACTGTGGATTTATTGCACATTGTAGGCATCCACTTAATGGAAGACCATACTGAAACAGAATATAGTACAACAGCCACTCTCAAGGTTTTCTTCTTGCAGCATCACTGACTTTCCCTTCTTCTTTTCCTTGTTTCATTATTTTGTCATTGACATTTTGATTACTGAGCACAGCTCAGGTACAATTCCAAATTTGTCTTTTATTTAGATATCTGCAGTTTCCATTACAAGTAATTTCAGATATTTTTAATGCATCCCAGAAGCTTTCTTTCTACATGGGTATGAGTAAAAAGAATTCAGAATGTCAGAGAATTTAAAAATTATAGTATAAACATATAGAATTTTTAATGGATTAAAACACGTCAAATCTGGAGTTACTGAATTCTTGCTGCAGAAACGAAACATGCAGTCATCTCAGAAAAGGTAAAACTATTGAAATATAACCTAATTTATCAGAAAAGACATCCACACATTCTGAATTGTAATATCAGATAAAGAAATGTGATGCTCCCTCTTCAGTAAACACTGACATCTCTGAAAGCTAATTAATTTTATACCAAGTAACTTGAATATATTTGGAAAAATTATAACGCCTCAAGGTCAGAATATATTACTGTAAGGAAAACGATTTGGCATGCACATTTCAAAACAGAGACACTTGAATCCAAGCTTCCCCTTGGTGTGGAAATGGGCCAAAGTTGTGAGTCAGGGCTGAAAGAAGGGCACTTCATGTCAGGTATATTTTTTCACATGTGCAAATCGTTCAGTGGCCTCTGCCCTGGAAGCCAGCATTAACTCAGTTCAGCATGCATTCCACGTTATGACAGATGTGATGAGCAGGACGTATTATAGAGTTATATATATTGAGCACGTGTGGTGATTTAGCACTTAACTCTTTCTTTCCAGCTTCTGCTTATCAGCAGTGCAAAGCTGATTGGGTCTTGTAATCTCTTTTCTCTGCAAAGTCGATACCCTCTATTTGGGGAGATAGCCTGCCATTTCTTCATTCAGCTCCACCACTCCTAACATGGTCTGTATGTACAAAGGCTCAATACACTGCAGGAGCTACTCTAAACCTCTAAACCTTGCCACTTTGAGTAAAAGGTAATGTATTAGGAACTTCGGACTCCTGCCATCTAGTTTTTGTGAAACCTGTTTGCTGCGTGTATAGGCATGTATCCATCTTTGTATTTCAATGTTGTTTCTCTGCTTAAATGGAGTTGAGTGTTAGCATATCAGATATAAAATTGAATATAATCCAAATGACCCTTCAAAAATCCCCATTAACATCCTTGAATCTTGAGGATATTAGCCCTTGACCTCTTAAGAGAACATGATTGACAGTATTTGTTTCTGTATTTTGGATTAGTCCTTCCTTTCCCATGGAAAGTAGAGACCAAGAGATGTAATTTGAAGAAGAGATAAGCAAGGAAATAAAAAAAAGATTTTTCTCCTACTTAGTTGAATTCAATTAGGTTAAAAAGGCCTACGATTCTATTCAAAACTACATATAGTTCATTTATCTGACAGATATTTACTGATTACTTTTCAATTCTGGGGATATACTGCTAAACCAAACATGAAACTTATGAAACATATTCTATAATGGCAACTATAGTTCGTAGATTCCTAGTTTTCCTGAAGGTTTTTTTTCCACTGTTTTTTATCTGTTTCGGAAAGGAGATGAGGTAGAAATATTATTTTGCTGTCTTTAATAAGTCACTTGTGTTGCGTTTGATTTTTTGTTTTGTTTTAGTGCAATGCCATGCTGAGCAGATTATAAAGCAGCCCGGTTTATCTGGGTTATATTAGCAGACTGCATCTATCGTACATGGTAAGCATCCATGAGCGCTCACTGATTTTACTATATTCCACCACTAACTCTTCACATATACGCACTTCCACATACATGCACACATTACCTAGGACTTGTCTGGACAAATAATAAGAGTTTAATGTAAATTCCAGACTTGATAAAGGTAGTATATTGTCTCTTGTCTAGATTTTTGTATTTTTTATAATTCTTTTCCATAATTTCTAATGTCTACTCAGGTTGCCAAATAATAGAAAGAATGATTACCAGGATTTTTATTAATAGAGTACCAGTCTTCATGGTCTCTCTTCTCGAATTAAAAAAAAAAAAAAAAGTGATTATATTTCTACTATCAGAAATCTTCTAATTCATCATCTACTTTTAAAATTGCTCTGAGACCTGCTTTTGGGGCAGACGCACTAGCAGCTCACTATGAATGACACAGCTATTATCATTTATTATATTCTCTTAGGTTCACTACACATGCCTCTTCTTTATCGCCATTTCTACTATAAAGTTCTTATAATCCTTGTCCATTTCTTACTGAATTGTTTTTGACACTGATATGTGCTCTGTTCTGCCACCATATCTTATGCACACACCACACCCAAAGTTTGAAAGACCATGCTGAATAAACACAAGCCTGCATTTCTTTCATAATTGCCTCTCATCCAGTAAACTGTGAGATAGGTGAGACCACCATAGCTTATTTATAAAGAATATTTAGGACTCCTACTGAGATATAAAACATTTCTGATGTGAACATGTTTTGTATTCTCTCCACTTAGACCATGAATTACTACTGAATATGTTCCATGTTACTAAAGTAATTGATTTACAAAATAGCTTTTATGTAGCACATACAAACTCACTTTTTTGCCAAATACGAAAGATTTTCAAATGCAACAGTTTGGTGGAGCAGAGAGCCTGCTGAGCTGAAAAGCAAATACAGCTATCTGATTAATTGATTCTGACCTCATAAATATTATAGTTTGGGGGCTCTAATGGAACTTCCTGAGGGTAAATTGTACGGTTCACCTCATTCATTTATATCTCTGGCTGACAGATGTACATTATAAAATGTCACTGAATATGCTGGCAATAAATGAGGTATAACATTAGCATCTTGATTCTGCAGTGGGATTTTTATGGAGCATTTTTGTTAAATGATTCCAACAGTAGCAAAAATATTATAATATTATTCACTATACATTGTGCTTTCTATTTTAATCTATCCGCAGGCAATTCACATTGATTTTCTTACTTATAAATAAAATTTCTGCATTTATAAAGTAAGTTTCTTTTTATTATGTGATTTCTCTCTCACAAAATTAACAATTGTTGACTATTGGTGGGAAGTTTTGTGTATTCCATTCTAGCTCTATTAATATCCTTTATTTATGCAAATAAAGAATGTGATATAAAATTTTAAACTTCAATATGAGGCAAAACTCAAAAGATATATCACAAATTAACAGTCTTGCTTAGAATTTAAAATTTCAGTCTCATGATAATTTTGAAAAACCATTTAAAGAAACACAAATGCTAAAAATCTAGATAACAAAGCAAAACAAAGCAATTTTACACAATAATATGATGTATTTTAACATAATAGTATATTTTATGTTTTTGTACTGGCATCTCCCTGAGAAAAATGTATTTCATATGCTCTGTGAGCCTATAAACTATGCAAATTCCAGTAAACATTAATCTTGCAATGAAAGGATGATTATTTTAAAGACAACTTAGCTTCAGGAAAAGGCTAGAAAGGAAAACTAGTGTATCTGCCAAATGGAGCAATTCAATAATGTACTTGAGGTGTCATTATTCTTTTTTGTTTGGGTTCTTGGAACTCAGGAAAATAAAATTTAAAAAATTTCCAAAAGTTAAATTAGAAAAACCATTTGATTTTTTCATGAGTAAAAGATTTGTGAATTTGAATATTAAAGACAAAATTTGCTATCGATAATACGGTTATCATTCTAAAAAAGTCTCAATTATATTTTGTTATAGTTCCCTATATATTATTTCATTATTTTTAGAAATCGAGAAGGCAAATATATTTAACTCTATTCTTCAAATGAGAAGTGGGAATATAGGAGAGTTATGAAATTGGAATATGATTTAAAAGAAACCAGTAGTCGAGCTGGTTATTATCAAACTTCAAGATCTAATGAATTCAAATGAATGTGTTCAGTCTGTCCTTTTATGTTAACGGATGCCCTCTGAAAAACCTACAAGTAGAAATGAAAATAATTTCTAACATTATCATTAGTGGACTGACACAAGATTCTTGGTGAAAAGAAAATCAAAAAGCATGTGGTGTTGGCCACAATAGAAAAACTATATTCATTATTCAGATAAATGTGGCAATGAAGCTCTCAGCCCCTCCTAATGTAAAAGATTAAAAAGTAAGTAAAATTTATGCTGTGGATATATTTCTAAACTTTCGTAATTAACCTTACTCTTTCTTCAGATCTTCACTTCTGTTCCTTTTGCAGGGAAATCTTCCTTGATCTTTTCTATTTGTTACTGGTATTTGCTTTTTTTCCCATTTGTGCTTTTATATTCATCAGTGTGACTGATCAGTGTGGTAAGATCTATCTTTCTCACTAAACTATTAGGCTATGAAAGAAGGAACTAAGTTTGTTTGTTGTATTCCTAGAGTGCTGAGCTATTCTGTTGAAAAATTTTAATTTACATTAATTTTTTTTAATCCTGATTTTTTTAGATATTTGTGAATGTAAATTATGTTCTCTATATTAGGTTTAATTTACTAGAAATAGCTTGAATATTTCCATTCCCTATAAATTCTGAATTCTATGTGGGAAAATAGCATTAAATATGGGAAATATTTATTTTTTATGGAATTCTGTTACACCGATATGTTCATTTTTTATGAACTCTTGCCTGACTTCTCTGATAGCATATAAGCATAATTTTTGTTCATATTTTTTAAAGCGTATTTTATATTTTAACTTCATTCCTTTTAAAGCTTTTAAGTGAAAAGTAGAATTGATATATTTGATAAAAATCAGCAAATTGATTATTTAGCAAAATGATTTTCAATTAATTGATTTGTGGCAAATTAACCTGCTTCTTATTTCTAGTGTTTAGCACAAATCCTAGTAAAATAAGTGTGTTTGATTTTAGTTTGACTTGTAATCTGTAAATTTATATATAATTAATAGTACTGATAACATGAGAGAGTCTTGTCAAGCTCCTAATTTAGACAGGTACTGAGTCACTTTAGAAAGATCTGTTAACCTTCCTCAATCTCTCTTTCTTCATTCGAAAAAACTCTTGATCTCTCTTGGTAATTTTGGAGGGATTATGCGTAATTTATATGCAGGCCTTTTGAAATCTATAGAATACTATAAAAAATATAAGGCCATCACAGAGAAGCTTAATCTGAAGGGTTGTTTTGTATGACCCATTTATCTTTGTAAAATTTTTCTACACTTGAGTTATCTGGAAGTCTGAATGGCACATTCATTCTTGAGGGTTTTGGGAGCTAATCAACCAGAGGTCCAAGGTTATAAGTTTCATGGTTATTTCCAGGGCATTTGTCAAATCCTCTCCTTTTTTGCCTTAGAAAAGGAAACTTACTACTTCTTACTAGAACTCCTCTAAGATTGTAATCCACAGAGAGTATGCACTGCAAATCAAGACCAGCTGATTTGCAATCAGGAGAAATCGATTTGTCAAGCCTTAGGAGTGTCTGGATCAAAATTCGTTTGAGTAGCTGAGCTCAAACAAGGCGGAAAAAAAAAACAAGGAGGGTGTTTTATTCCTACATTTCTGTTTTTTAGCACTCACAAAGAGAGAACAGGCATCTGGGGTTCTTTTCCTTCATAAAGTTGCAGACATCTTGCTTGCGCTTTTTTAGGCCTCTTAACTGGTCTAGAGATTTGAGCTTAAATAGCAAGATAGCAGTTGTTTTTTGTTTGGTTGTTTGTTTTTATCTCAAAATTTGGCAATGAAATAAGAGGTATCTCAATTCCTTAATACCAGTTGGATGTTGGTAGTGGCTTTATGGCGCAATGACTAGAAAATGGTCGATTTAGTCCATTTAACAGGTGAAAACAAATGAAATGAGTTTAAGTTGTTGGTCAATCGTTGAACAGCTAGTAAATATTAGAGCTAGGTTGCAGCCCAAAGGCTATGTAGTTTAAAAGTCTGTGCCCTAACTCCATGTAGGAAATAGATGGTTGGTAGCCTCCCTACAAAGTCTTTCCTCTTTATAAACAATAAAATAATTTCTTAACCATCCATATAACTTAACATACTTCCAAATTTTTGTTTTCTATTAATTGACGCTCATAAAAGGTAAAATTTACTCTTCCTTTCAATACAATAAAAAGACACAATATGAGAGACATACTCTAGAATCAAATGTCAGTTATAAAACTGACTATGATTTATGAAAGCCAGAGTTCATCCTAGCTCTGTGTTTTGATTTTCACGGTGATCTGCTGTCATATGGCAGGGGAAGCAAAGAAGAAAGGAGAATAGTTTTATATCCCAATGACAAGTCAGTGTTCTTCTGCTACTCCACCCACCCTCCCAAAGTCCTTCATTTGCTTAGACCGCTTTGCCAATTTTTTGAGGCTCTGCATCTAATTTCTGAAGTCTCCTAACACTTTGACTGCTTCTTGCTTGTTCAGTTCTACTTAGTAGCTCTGTGTCATTGGGCCTCCAATACTTCATACATAAAATGAGAAAGATAACATTGCATAATTTTTAGGATTGTTATAAGGATCGAATGTGATGAGAGAACAGTCAATGGCATTTAGAAAGAACCAAAATAAAAGTTATGACTACTGTTATTATTATTGTCATTATTGATAACCTATTATATCAAAAGAAAGAAAAAGAGTAGGTAGAGGAGGGGTAAATATGAGACCAAATAAAAGGGGAAAAAAAAGGAAATTTGTGTGTTTTTGTAAGTAAATAAGAACAGAAGATAAAGGACAACACTTGATATGTTAAGTGTTGCCCCCTTCCAATCTCATTGCCCACCATTCTCTTCTTTGTTCCCTATACTCTAGCCATACTCATCTACCCGCCTTTTCCAAATACACTTTGCTCTCTAATACTACCAATCCTTTGCATATTTCATTCCTTCTCATCAAAACAATATAATTATCCAACTTATGTTACACAGAACAATTATTAATAGGCTGGGCAAAGTTTATACAGAAGCACAGTTATTTATGTGCAGAATTTATCTACTTTACTAAATTTTAAGTTCTTTAAAAGAAAAGAATTCTATTTTTTTTAATATATCTTCTATGGCACCTACAAATGTTTATTGAATTAAATCAAGTTTCCACAGTTTTGCTTTATTTATTTTTGTGGGGAAGCAACTAATTAATATATCGTGGATTTTCAAATTATTTCTTAAAGATAAAATCAAATGCAGTCTTTTTGCATCTGTTTACCCCTATTTCTATGTGCCGGTATAGTTGCTTAAAACAGGGACTTACTGCCGTGATGAAAAATTCAGTTTTCGATCCTACATGCATTTTGGAATCATGTAGAAGACTAAAACAAACAAACAAACAAACAAACAAACGAACAAAAACTTATGTCCAGTACATACCTGAGATTAAATACATCAGAATCTGTTTAAGAGTATGTTTGGAGGGGGTGTGGGATAGAAGATTGGGTACTTTTTAAAAACATTTTGCAGTTCATTTTAATGTTAAGCCAGAGTTGAAACACTGATCTGAGTCTGTAATCTTGTAGTTTGATGAGAAATAGGTAACTGAACATTGCCAATCTGTGTTTTAGATCATTTGAAAACCAACTTCTTTAACCTCATCCAAAAAATGATTTGGACCCTATCCCATCAGAGTAGTGCAGAGTGGTAGAGCCAATAAGCTAAACAGTGATGTGATTAATATTTTGTAGGCTTTATGGCCAATGACACATTTTCCCCAGACATAGAAATTACCACTGAAACCAGAGTAAGTGACTTGAGGGACAAATCCCTTTTAGCCAAATGATGATTAACGGTGTGGTATAAAGGACTGGCTTTGAGGTCAAACAAAAAAGAAATTGAATTCTAGGCCTACCACTTATTTACTATAGGCAAATCTCTTTGCTTATGTAACCCTTAGTTTTTTCACATAGAAAATGAGACTAATAATACCAACATTAAAGAGTGGCTGTGATAATTAAGAGAATATGTATATTTGACTTCCAAGTTATAGCACATTAATTCTCTAGAACTCTAGCTACGACCTCTAAGAATTATCTTCCTTCAAATCCTAAAACATAGTAGATGATTCTTATAAAATACATTTACTTAGGGCTACAGTGAAATCATACGCTGACCTTATTCTATAAGAGCAACAAATCGTGGCTTGCTATTCGTGAAATTCATCCTTGAATTCTAGCTTTACCTGTTAGCCAGAAACTTGTGTGTTTATGGGTTGCCCTTTAAAAGACACAGAATTACTCATGTCCTTAAAAATCCTGGACTTGCATTAGCCAGGAACTTTGAGATTCACTCCTTCCCACCAGCACACCCGTCTTCATTTCCAGTTGTTCATCCCTTATACATGACACCTCTGGCAGGATGCCTGGAAGGAAATTCATGACCCATAAAGTTAACTTACCTCAAGAGTAGTAGACAGACAGGCTTAATTTAACCCAGAAGACACCAAGAAATAATAACTTGGAAATGGAGACCAGGCTGAGCTAATATACTGACAGACTTGAGAACTATCATTTATAGTAGGGTATACAGTATTCAAGTACAGATTAGCTCACTCTGAAGGCTGTGAGCCAGGAGCCAGGTTTCAATGTTAATTATAAGATAACTGCTAGGTCTCTGCTCTATACATTTCAGGAAATTTGGTCAGCTGAAAGAATGCATATTCATCTTGCTCCCACGCAAGCCGCCATGAGCAAATTTGTGACTCAGACAAAGGTAATTGTAATATGTTCAGTTATATTTCAAACCTGTTGCCACTAACTCCTCCCTAAAAGAGAAAATCATAGAACTTTATCACCTTTACGTAAGTTTGAGTCCTTAATTGCCTCCAATCTAGAATAATTATTTTGGTGTGTGCGAGTATATGTGAACGTATTTTTAACAAAATAGGAAGAAAATGAAGTCCTTTCTTAAACATTGTGCTCCAAGGACTTATTTCTGCTGCCCAATTTAACATTTCTAAAACAGAAAATGAGAAAGTAAGAAGTGTGAGAAAGTGGAATCTAAGAGAAACCACAGATTCCAGTGTTACTATCAGGCTGTCTTTTTCGTCTTTTCGTGTCACAAATCTGCACTCGTGTCTAGCAATAAGCACTATCATACTTAACCTATTGCTTTCTTTCAACGTCCTCTTTGAACATCCTGACACAATAATTGAGTTCTTCTTTTGATTCCTTCTTGCCCCTAAATAGTTCCTTGGACAGTAGTGGAGCAATGTTGAAGACACATGCACTTTGAAGGGAAAATTTCCTTTGAAGGGACTGCTACCGAGTTCAAGAAAGACAGGTATAGGAAGAGAAGAATGCACAATTTCCCCTTTCTATTGTTACCTACAGTTAGCTATCAGTTTTAAGAAACAGTCATATCTCTATTCAATAATGCCCCTAGACCTATGATGAAGCATAGCCCGTAATTTTATGAGAGCTTCCAGTTGTGGGTTGTAATTGTAAGGTGATGTATAACATAGACATTCATTCATTTACTTAACAAATATTTATTCAGCCCCTGCTATGTGCCAGGGGTTCTTCCAGATGCTAGCAATATGAAGATAAAGAATATATAAACTCCCAAAGAGCATATAGTTCAGAATAGTACCAGGTAGGCATAAAAATGACTCTAACTTCACGTGGTATTTTTATAATGATGTGGCCTTATGTACAATTTCATTAGGACCACAGTAAAGTAGAGAAGAATGTAGGTCTAGCTACAGGCATGAGTGACTTCAAATATAAAAGTTAAATACATGGAGCACTTGAACTGAGATTTGAAGCAGAATAGGAGTTTGCTGGACAGAAAAAGGGGAAGGTATTGTAGCCCAAAGGAGAGTATGGAAATGAGCATATCTGTAGTAGCAGCAGGATAAAATCTGAGGGTTAAAATGTGAGGTTATAGCAGAGACAGGGGCCAAGATTTGAATTTTCTCTTCTAGATGATGAAGAGTCACATAAAATTTTGGAGCAGGAAAATCAGAAAGATAGGTTCAAGGTTGGAAATGTCAAGCCGGAAGCAGAGGAGGGTGTAGAGTGGAGGGGAGCAAAATGGAGGCAGGGAGACTACTGCAATGGTCCCAATGGGAAGATGATAGCAGTGACATTGGAGATGGAGAGGAGGGTAGAATATGAAAGAATGCAGGAACACAGGAAATATTTGGATATTTGGGGAAAAGTTTTTTTTGATTTGGGCAAACCTAAGAGAAGCACATTGATATAAGACAATTCTTAAATTTATTAAGTAGTTTCTAGGAACATACGGTTTGACTATTGACTAGTAGTAATTTAAATAATACAAGAGTTCTTAAATTTGCCATGATGGTAGATTTATAGATAAATGATATATATTATATATAAAATAAATATATATTTCCAAATATATGTATTTAAGTTTTAAATTATCTCATCATTTAATGTTGAGAGAATTCCAAAAGGCATTTGGTTTGAGGGGAATGAAATAAAAGAAAGTGTAAAAAAAATAAGGATAGTTCGACTTTGTCCTTTTTTCCATTGTAGCGCCGGATATCCCTTATTATAAAATGTGTTTGTGGGTGGGAGGGTACAATCAAAAAGTCTGAGTCAAAGGCATTGCTTTGTACAAATTAATTTTCTTCTTCCTACACACACTTTATAAAATTTATAATCAATGATTTCTTTCTCCCTCTTAAGAAAGAAATGAAAGAAAACAACAAAAAAAATAAATAAAAATTGTCAGCAAACTGTCAAACATTGTAATTTATACTCAAAATTTAACGTGTGTTTATTGAGTACTACCATGTGCCACTAATCTTCTAGGCCCTGTGGAAAGAAAGATAAACAAGATATTATGACTAGGACTAAAATCAAAGAAGTAAAGACACTGGAATTCAAAGTGAAGTATAGTACTTGATAGATATTAAAGAGAGCTTGTAGCAATCACATGGAGAATTTTCCCAGGTCCTGGCATGCTTTTTAAAATTTCCCACCATAAGACCAAGAGTCTTCATAGCATACCCATAAGACACATGTTTCTATTCCCAAAATATTTATCATTCTTCCTGGAACCTAAAATAATTTCCATTTCTATATCTTTATTCCTCTTGCCTGTGATGGTTAATATAATGTGTCAACTTGAAGAGTGTTTTTGGATGAATTTACATTTGAATTGGTAAACTTTGAGTAAAGAAGATTGTCCTCCATAGCATGGGTGGGCCTTGTCCAATCAGTTGAAGGACCAAATAGAACAAGAAGACAGGCTTCCCTGAGCAAGAGGAAATTCTCCAGAGATTGCCTTCAGACTTTATGTACACCATTGGCTCTCTTGGGTCTCCTGACCTTCCAACTGGAACTGCACCATTGCACCTCCTAGATCTGAGCCAAACAGCCTCTATAATTGCATGACTCAATTCATTATAATAAATATTTTTCTGCATATAGATACACCCTATTTGTCCTGTTTCTCTATAGAAATTCGACTTACATATCACCCCAAATGTGTTATTCTTCCTAAAACCTCCATTTTCTTTTCTTTAGCACAGTCAGCGAGATCTGCCTACAGTACAAGAATGGTAAAAAACATGTAATAAAAATTATCATTAACACACACACATACATATACAACATTTATGAAAAACAAATATCTGATCAATTTAATTTACAATCAGGTTACTAATATATATAAAAGGAAAAGTCATTCCTAGTCAAAACTATAATATAAAGTTTTTTTCTGTTTTCTTTCACTTTTCTCCTTCACTCTGTCCCTGTTAACCACAGCTATGCCTGCCTTCAAGTTCTTGCCACTCCCAAATGGTAAAACTTAAGCCAATATTCCCTATAATAAGGACTCTTCATCATCCTTCCTATTCCATAACCCTGAGTTATCTTTGCCTCCTCACTCTTGATATCCAATGAGTTGTTAAGTCCCCTTGATTCCTTCCTACTCCTCTGTTCCTTTTCTTTATGGAACTGGAAATTCAACAACACTTAATCCTCGGCTCTGAGTCTACCACTAGAGGTGACACTAGTTTTGATAAAACTGAAGACATTTTAAGACCTCAGTTTGGTTTAATTGAGTAGTATGTGTGTAGGAATATGTATATAAATATGAATATGTACTTGTATATGAGGCACATGCATGGGGACCTGAATTTCATATCATGAGTGGGAGAGAAAGGAAGATTATAACATGGCTTGTTCAGATAAAGCATATATAAAAACATTTATATAATTCCATTAGGACTTATGTGTGCAGAAGAACTCTTGAAAGATTAGTGCAACAGTGAGAACAGCTTTGGTTAGGACCATAAATGTTTTTTCAAATGTTGTTATAATTATGGCTGGAAGGAGAGCACTTTAGATCTTGAGGGACTTTTCTCAGGTTAACCAGCAAAACTCTACAAAAGGCCCCCTGGTGTCTTTTCCTAACACAGAAATGGTGGCATATAAGTCCCATGCCTTGCTTTAGACAGCACCATAAATCAATGTCAACTTCAGGAAAAGAAAACCCAAGGAAGCCTCTTGCTTTCCTATCCCCAGCCTGTTTTCTTAACAGAGCCACCTGCCCTGCTTCCTTTACTAGAACTGACCTCTGGGATCCAAGCAGCACAAAACAAAATTACATGATGTGGAGCAAATGAAGGGAGAGAGACTAAACCAAATCTCGAAAAAATAAAGCTGGCAATAGTGTTTGGGCTGTGAAATGCAGAACACCACTTTTCTCAGAGACCCCTGGGGTCCCGCTCATATTCCAGGGTAAGAGGTGAAGGGAGGGCTGAGTGAAACCCTAGGCCCTTCACCCCAAACCAACCACAGCAGAGCTACTCTTTCTGTTTTTAAATATTGTGATCCCTCTTAGTTTTTATCTAAGAAAAAGATTTCATCCATTTTTTTTTTTTATCGAAAATATTGTTATAGGATAACAAGTACTAGATTAAGAGTCAAGACAGCTTGGTTCTAGTATTTTCATTGAGATTTCATCTTTCTGCACCTCATTTTCACATCTGTAAATGGAGATAACATTAGTTTCCTTGCTCTCCAAGAAGATCAAATGAGCCAATGCTCGTTAAAGGTATTTACAAAACTGGAAAATACTATACCAATATAAATGCAGCATTAAGCTGACAATATGTAACCTATTTAACAAAACTATTCCATAGTAAAGTTGAAAGCTAACTCTTATCTCATTTCCTCCATAACATGAGGGATGTTGTAGAACATGCAGACTCCATGACTAGGATGTTATTCCTTTATTCTGCAGTTGTGAACAAGTTGGTTGTTGCAGTTTCTATACATTTGTTTTAGCAGCAGAAATCTTTTTTTAAGTAAAGTTATGTGAAATGTCATTACATAAAGAAACAATAAACAGTGAACTAATTTAAATACATGGGGAAATCCAGAGGCTTGAGCTTATTCTCCCACCCTATCTACTCCTAGGATACTTCTGAGGAACCACAGGGCTCTGCTAGTCGTCCTTGAATGACTCCATTGGCTCACATTTGCAATGTTGATACCACCTCCAGTTCTTCATTTTGATACTAAAGCTTTACTTGATCCCTAAATAATTTTATTCAATGATTTTCGAATTTGTTCAAGTTAGTGCGGTCACTTGGAAATTCGTAGTGACATTTCAATTTTAAATAATTAATTTTAATTTTAACATTTAATTGTCATTTTAATTAATTAATTTAAATGTTGCTCTTCTTAACAGCTTGAGTTTGGTGTGAGAAATTATCTTTTCCTCCTTTGCAAATAACACTGACAGGGCCAAAAACTGAGGTGCCTGACTGCCACAGATAAAAGATAATCAGATAATTTAAGCTAAACCCATCAGATTTTTTCTCTTAAATCTCCAAATTTTGAGCTGAGTGCGTGTGATAGAAAAATGGAAAAGGGCATTCATCTGGGGATTGGAATCAAGTAAGTCTCAAGTTCTTAAGGCTAGAAATCTTGAGCTGAATGGGCTCCTATAGTGTCTCACTTCTTTCCAAGACTATTTCTCTAGCATTCTTATCCATTCTCTAAGCTACTTTTTGTCCTCACTAAACATTTTCTGTTTAACTCAAACAGATTTTTTGGCTTGCAAAACAAACAAACAAACATGAAAAAACTCTAGCTAAGTCCATATCCTTAATAACCTTCCAATTATACTAGATTACATTTAACTAGATAAACTCTGTAAAAGCTAACTATGTACCTACAATATTCTGCCATGCACCTATCATATGTAAATGTTGTACAGGGTATTTTGTATGTTTTCTAATTTAGTTGTCACACAATTCAATAAGCAGATATTATTTTCTCAGTTTTACAGCTAAACAGGTTCAAACAAGTCATATAACTTTTCTAAGTTTAGATAGCTAGAGAGTGGCCTAGCAGATCAAAGACAGATGTGATTGGTTTCTAAACTTTGGTTCTTTCAACTTACATATTCTATCATGAGTTGAATTATTTGGCTAAAAGAATGCTTTACTTAGTGTCTTGATTATAGTTTGAGGGTTTTATTATACGCATTGTAGTTATTGAAATAATAAAATATTACTTAGGGGATAAATTTATTTGTGTTTCTATGTTGGGAATGATGTATTAATATAAACATGTATTTCAATTATAATTTCAAATGTTAGTGTTGTTGATAAGATAAACACAACAACTGGGAGATGTCACATTTTACATTACTTCCTGTAGTTTCCTTGGCAAACACCCTGTATCAGCTAAACGTTTACAGATTAAACATTGTTTCCCTCTATTAGAGGTCAGAAAGCACCTTGTTTTATTAGTAATTCTGCTAATGGATGAGATCGTGTTTGGCTCCAGCCTTCAAACAGGAATATTTCATCAATTTCCTAGAGGTTTGGGCCAATATCTGGCATTTCACGTTTTAATCTTAACTCTTGATCTTTCTTTAATTATTGTCATTTATGAAAGGTAACAATATGAGTAGAAATAAGGAGTTAAAATGTTAAGGAATGCATCTTCCCTCTGACCTTTGAGAACTGCAATGACATGTATTAAAATTTGATATGAGATTTCTCTAACCTACTTCCTTACCTCATAGACAAACCTTGTCACATTCATCTTCCAAACATAAAAAAGTCCACATCTTGTGAAAAATGTATCTGCATGTAACAGATTTTATAATTAACTCCATACACGTAACATAGAATGTGTGTATCAGATGAAAGAATAAGTAAAAACATACCCCAAATTATACCACCCTGAATCAGATACCTTTCTCCATACTCAATCACACTGAAACATTACAAACACACACAAAGACACACAAGATATCAGACACACCTTTTTTCATCTTGCTTTTTTTCATTGTAGAAATCTCTCCAAATTACCTTGTATAAGTTTCACTCATTTTTAATTAGGTATTTGATAATTGTATATGATTGTGTTGTAATTGATTCATTCTTTCCCCATGGATGGGTTTCAACTTTATTGTCAGTTTTTTGCCACTGTAAGCAGTATTGTTTTAAATATCTTTATTATACATTGGTGTCTTTATTTCTATGTTAGAGAGTCACAGGAATAGAACTGAGGGATGAACAACTCCATATTACTTTTCAAAAAGCTATTAGGATTCTCATTGCTATCAGCAATATATAAGAATAAACTTCCCTCCACATTTCCATCAATTATCACTATTATTTGTTTTCTTATTATTCATACCTTCTTCACATGTGAAAAACTTCATATAACAGTGTCTGTACACCAAATACCCCCAAAACCAGAATTTCAATGAGAAGGTAGTGACAAAAAGACTAGATGATCTAAAGAATCCATTCTAATACGGATGGTAAGAGTTCTGTTTAATTTTGAGAGAGAGTTATGGGAATAAAATCCAGTGAAACTAGAGTTTCATTTTTGACTTGTGAAATTTAAGATGCCTTCATCACTTCCAGGTAGAAATTACCAGTAGACAGTTGGACATATGTCTAAAGCTCAGAGGAAAGATGTGAACTAAATAGGAGAAAGCCAGCATACAGATGATACCTAAAGCTACAGTAATAGAGGACATCATTAAACGAGACAGCATAGAGAAAAGAGAAGAGGCAGATCTCAAGCTTGAATCTTGAGAAACTCTGAATTCAGAAGTCAGCCTGGAGGAGGAAAATTTGCAAAGCAAACTTTGGAAGAACCAGAAGGGAGATAAACCAGGCCTGTTTCAAATTTAAAAAAAATAAACATTTCGAATTATTTTAGCAGATCTCATCAAATAAAGAGAAGTATTCACTGCTTGTGGCAAGGTCTTAGGGAAGGTCTTAGAGACCTTGGCAAGAGCAGTTTCAGATGAATGTTGGAATAGAAAATAGATTGAGGTGTAAGAGCAGGGAATGGGGAAGGGAAGAAATTGAAACATTGAAGAAAGGACACTTTGAAGGCACATGCCTTTATCTCCTCTTCTTGAATCTTTGATGTCCAGGAGAGAGGAGGTGCATAGAGTACATTTAAAGAAAGGCTCAGGGTAGAGGAACTTTTATTCAATGCTGTCTGAGTTTTGGAGAAGGCCATTGAGACAGGTGTCCATGCACCATCTACATGGGCGTGGTCATGGTGTTGTGATACCATGAATCTAGTTTGTCTCCTGGGACTTTTTCAGCCCCACTGTGTTGAACAAAATGAGTTTAGGGCCTGTTACCCTGCCATGAGGTCAGTGAGATTGAAAGGAAACAGGACAGAGTAAAAGGCCCTACAGGGTCAAATGTCTAGAACAGGATTTGGATAAAAAAAATAAGGCAGAAGCTTTAAGTGATTTGTAGTCTCAATGAGAGCTAAAAGGAGGCAGAAGAAAAGTCAGAAGGAAAGATCATCTGGACTCTGGCCAAACCTGAATGGTTTACATAGTCAGCCCTGCTGTATGAGACATATGAGACATATGTGTTCCTGAAAATCACCATGCCAGGCAAAACAGTGCAATAAAAACCTCAGGGCTTACTGGAAAAACGAGGTTTGGGAATGACACTCAAAAATTTTATCAGTGACACATTAAAAAAATACTGGAACCTAATAAAAATAGAACCACAGCTTATGCATGTTACTTGATTAAGAAAGACATAAATACTACAATAAATATGGCAGTTTACTTCAAAATAGACCCGCAATTTGCCTGTGGAAATGGACATTGGAAGGGCTACAGCTTGTAAGATACTGAGAAAGAGTGGAAGGTTGGAAAGTTACAATACCAGATGAGGATGAGAGTGGCTCATAATACATGGGGGTAAATTGAGGCAACTGGGAGATGCTTGATGTGTGTTTGTGTTCTCCTACGAGGGCTCAGTTCTGCATTCCTCTAGCTTTTCTTGCTCAAGAAATGGAGCATAAGTAAATGGAAGCAGGATTTATGTTCAAATTGTTCCCTAATACATCAATTGTGTTTTTAAAATAAGCATTATAGCAGAACTGACTGTACCATGAGTTCATCAGCTGTAGACAGTAGCAGATGTCAGCTAAACAATCGGAGACAGAAATGGCTTAACCACATATTAGCAGTTGTCAGGCAGGCACATTTGAGGACCAGAATTAGAGTCCAAGGGCCTTTTCCCAACAAGGTCATGCAGACTTTTTTGTTTGTTCTGAGGGATAAGATTTACTTCTATGTTTTTCAATTTTCTTACAATGATCTTATTACATAGAAAAATCATATTTATTCTCCATGTTTATCGAAATATAATTGGCATATAACATTGCCTAAGTTTAAGGCAGGCTATTTAAATACGTATGTGTGTGTATCAAAATGATTAATACAATAAGGTTTGTTAACACATTCATCACATCACAGAATTTCAATTTTGTGTATATGTATGTGTGTGTGGGGGTGTGTGTGTGTGTGTGTGTAGTGAGAATTTTTAAGATCTACTCTCTTAGCAACTTTCAAATATGCAATACAGTATTGTTAACTATATTCACATGGTATACATTTGCAGAGCTTATTCATTTTATAACTGGAAGTGTGTACCATTTGACTACCTATGTTCCCCATTTCTTCTCCATCCCACCCAAACCTGCCCCTAGCAACCATCAATCTACTTTCTGTTTCTAAAGATTCATTTTCTCTTAGATTCCACAAATAAGTGAGATCGTAAAGTATTTGTCTCACAAGTTATGCAGATTTGTCAAGTCCTTCATACAACCATTTGTTATCTTAGAGAGCAATAGGATAAGGGGAGAAATTAGAAGTTTGCAATTATGCAAAGGGACTGAGGGAAACTCGAATTGGCCAAATTGACTATAGCAGGATTTATTAAAATATTTTCCTTTTAGTTCAAATTTAATCCCATTACCCCAGAAGGGAGTGGATGTTGGAGCTGTGACTAAGACCAAGAAATAAAGGAGCCACAATATTACTGTGCTCTTTCTTTCTGTCAAAAAGCATTAATGGTATAATTAAGGGAAGAGGTTAATACACAACCATTTTGATAAGTTTGCTATAAAGAGGATTTGAGAAATGAGCAGATGATTAAAATCAAATGTGCATTCTATAGCAGCTTTTCAGGAGATAGTTGTTTGCATGTTTTTAAGAAAAGCCTAGCCACCTGAGTGTTTTGTTGTTGTTGCTGTTGTTGTTCTTATTCAGCAACTCCAATACAAGCAAGGGAATGATTTCCAAGTAGCAATAAATTTTGAGACAGAATCCAAACCCAATTTCTGGTCCTGATGGATATGGAATGTGGGCCAACAAAGAGCCACTCCTAAAGAGGACTCAGAGGACAACAAAAGGAAAGAGAATATTTCAAAGACTAAATGACCATGAATGGGGCTCTGCTGATCACTGATGACCCAGAGAGAGCCAGGAAAAAGATGGTCAAAAGTGGAGGGGTTGGGCAGAGAATTGCATCAGATTCTGTCATGCAGAACTATAAGTTAAGAGAGTACAGGAGATAGTCTACAAGCCTGGCACTTCTGGTGCTGTGTTAAGGCACTGCCCCGTTAACACTTTGCTCGGTGGTATGACAGCATCTAGGATATAGCAGCTTCCATTAAGGAAGGGGAAGAGCTGACATTTATTGAACACCTCTGTACTCCGGGTCATGTTCTGGGTTTGTCATATATATCTCTGATTCCGACAACTTTATAAAAGTCAGATTATCTCCAATTTACCAAATGAGACAACTGAAACTTAGAAAATTAAAATAACATCTCCTAATGCACACAACCAATAAATAGAAGAGCCAATATTCAATTCCAACTCCAATACCAAAGTCCACGTTTTTTCTTTAACACCCATTATGCTCTTTGTCCCTCTGACATTACATAACCTCCATTAACAATGTCCTTTGCTAAACATGCAACTTGTTGCAAATTCATGAAGAAAAAAAATCATTTAAAATATATTTCTTGCTTCGATACAGTATTTGCCACTGTTATATACATAGAAAGCAACCTGTTTCTTTTTGATGAATGAGCAACTAAATAACATAAAAAAAGAATGCTGTTAATTCATTCAAACATTGTAGATTAGAAGATCCTTATAGGGAAGATCATAATCCCTTTTAAGGAATATGGTGCAATGAGAAGTTTTACAATCACTAGAATATAAGTTACCATAACCTAAAACTAGATCTGTGATATAATTGATTCTTAAATATTATTTATTGAATTAATAAACTAATAAATAAACAAGCTTTTAGACCTTGGACAAATTAAATTTTAGGCTCTCTGAACCTTTTACTTTAATTTGTAAAATAAAGATATAAATAGCCTACCTATAGCTCGAGTGCATTCTAAAAGCCAGATAAAGAAGGGAAGGATAGAAACTAGCATTTAGTAAATTGATATTACAGACTCTTTGATAGGCATTTTCCTCTATATTATGTTAATGAAGTA
>NW_006434369.1:965330-990330 GCF_000325575.1 Pteropus alecto
TTTTTTAAGCAAACATTTATTAAACAATTTGTACATGAGTTTTTACTAGTTATTGCCTAAATGACATGAAAGGTACTCTTGGAATTTGACATATTTAAGATGAGTAAGAAAAAATATCATAAAAAAGAAAACCTTGGAACATATTACATCAAGAAGTGGAATAGGAAGTTCATATTACTGTATTTAAAAAGGGAAATTGTTACTGATGGAATCATAAAATAGCTGCCATGAGGGGCTGATTCTAGTGGGTTTTTATGGTTAATAAGTGAGAGCCCTGCCTTCTCACAGCTATTCTAGCAATAGAATCCTGAATTGAATAACCAAAGGTCTGAATCAGTGTGACACTACTACAGAGAATACAGGTAATTTTTTCCAAGGTTGTACAGAAAGTCAAAGATAAAATTTAAAAAAAAAATGCAGTTTAGCCCCTTTTAGCTACAATCTAATTTTATACTTCAATATACAATTACCAAGTTCATGTTCTCCTGGGAGGTTTTGGGTTATTTCTATCCTGCATTCCTATTTCTATCATTCAGTTCTGCTAGAATTCTATAACCAGTGCACAAAAGTAGGACAAACTATGCCAGAACATGAATAGTTTTTGTTCCAATGAATGTATCACCTAAAGTTACAAATAATGTGGGGAAAGAAAAATGCAATAGCTGTGTAGTATCAGATAGTATAAATATAATTATTTTTCAGGCTAGGCACTTGGAACTTAATTTTTCAGAAAAGAAATTAAATGATTAGCAAATACTAACTAGAGACTTGTTGTATCTAAAGGGTGTATTCACATGTTTAGGGCAAATCCTCTGACATATAGAAAAACGACTGTAGCAGCAGAGAATTGGTATTCCTTTTCCTCTCGTCCCTTTTCCACAACTCTGCAACATTCAGCCTGGCTCTTGTTCTTACCACTTCCAGATACTGATATTAATTGTCAGACCAAGAGTATTTAAAGTCTGTGCCCTCTCATGGTTATGCACTTGTTGATAAAGGACTCAATATTAAGAAACTTCTAGATTCAGCAGTATAAGTGCCAGCGAGAATGATGACAACCTTTGATATTTACATCATGCTTTATACTTTCAAGATTTTCTTACCTCCAGTTTTTAAATTTATTTTTTATTATGGTGACATTGGTTAATGAAATCCAGTAAGTTTCAAGTGTACAATTCAACAGTAGGTCATATACATTTTGCATTGTATGTTCACCGCCATAGTTAAAATTCTTTCTGTCACTACATATTTGGCTCCTTTAACCCCATCTACCTCCCTCCTTCCCCTCACCCTCTGGTAACTGCTAGTCTATTGTCCATGCCCATGTTTTTCGTCCTGTTTGTTTGTTTCCTTTAGGTTTATATCTCACATTTAAGTGATATCATGTGGTTTTCAACTTTTTCTGTCTGGCTTATTTCACTTACCTACATTTTTTAAATGTGAGCATCACAAGAACATTATAAGTTAAATCAGGTATATTACATATCATGCCCCAAAAGATATTGAGATTGACCTCTAGTTACTGAACTCTGAGTTGCAAAGCTGAAACTTAACTCTAGAAGCCCTCACCAATCCGCTCTCACCTTCCAAACCACACCAACCTACTGTTACTATGCGTAAAGCTCATTTTGATAGTCAACTGCTCAGAATTCATCTGAATTTATAAATCCTCCATCCTATACAACTATTATCTTTTGTATGGCCTTCTAATATAGTTATTTATTTTATATAGTTGGAATTTTATAGTATATATCTATTGCATTTCATTTTGTATTTAATATAGTTTGCATTTTCCATGTTTTATGTAGTATTCGTAGCTATCTTTTTAATGTCTCCATAATATTGAAGCTAGTATATTTTATTGTATATTTCCCTATTGTTGGATATTATGGCTACTTCTATTTATTACAGCCTTTTTTTCATTTTCTTTGATAAAAAGTTTCATAAATAGTGCTCTTTTCTTCTTTTTTATTATTTTCTTTAGATAGATATCTAGAAGTTGGATTTTAATAACTTAAAAGAGCATATTTAATTTTATAGCTTTTATATCTATTGCCTAATATCTTTATTTACAAGAGTACTGAACCAATTTATATCATAAACAACAATATATAAAAATGGCAAAAGTATTGTTTATATGTGTGTCTTTCTTCTATAACCCAATAGGCAAAAATAAACAATACAAGTAATCAAAGGTTTATTTAAAATCAACTATTAGCCAAGTATTTTATTAGACTCTGAAAATGCAACAGTGAAGAAGAAAGGCATACAGCCTACTCTCAAAAAGTTCTGAATAATTTTGCCACAGATGACTCCAGTGACTCAGGAGGCAAAAATTATGTGCAACCAGAACACATATGTGTTTAGTGAACAACTTATTTTAATAGGATATGAGTGGTGACGTATCTTCCAGCTTTGTGTGATTCCATCTTGCGTATGTCATTCTTGCTCAGTTGTCAGCACTTTCATAAAAAGGCCTTAATCATCTGTCTATGCTCCACATCAACGCCCCCGCCCCCCAAAATAGTTGTACATCAGTTCTCCTTTGTATGTTTCTCAGATGAAACCATTGATTTGGAGCCCAGGCAATATTTCTTTTCAAATTTTCAGGTAAGAGCTATCATAACTCTTTTACGGCTCTTCCTTAGCATCTGAAAAAATGTATCTATGAGGAAAAACTACTAGAGCAGAATCCGAAACCTTTGCTGTAGTCCTCTATCTACCATTAAGTATATACTTGTGGCAAGATGTCTACTAATTTTGTGTCTCATGGATAAAGTAGATAAAAATACTTTCCCTGTCTATTCCATGACTATCCTCATTTGGCCAATTCCTATCGCAAGCTAACTCTCTTCTGGAAGCAGGTCCATCTTCTCAGATTCATTTAATACCCCATCTTAATACAGTCTTAATTCTAATTACAGAGCCCCAATCAAGATCCATCTCAGCTAGCACCAGCTCCAAAAGGTCTATCTTCTGTAATTCCAGCCAGCCTTGATTTTTTTCCCTTCCATCACACCCCAGCTTTTGATAATGTTAAGGTCAGCATTTTATTGTAGACTACTTTAAACCATTCCTAAATTATTTAGTAATTGTTTATACCTTATCTCCCTCACACTTTTCTACTAACTCTACCCCAAAGATGTAAGCAGAAGATAAAATTTTGTTTAATCCTACAGGACCTGCCACAGTACTAGAAACAGTAGGTACTCAAACAACATTTGTTTAAAAGCGATTGAAAGCAACCAAAGGAAATAAAATTTAAACAAACTCGGTGCTAGAAAAGAAGGAACTGCAGAAAATGAAGGCTAAAATTCTGCCTACAATCTCCCAGCTTGGCATTTTGAGATTCTCAAGCTGTGAGTACATGAGAGAAGCATAGAGAATCAAGCAAAAAGCACTGCAGGGAGAATGAAGAACCATGCAGCGCTTTTGGCAGGGCTGCAGAGACAGAGGCTGGAGTTCTGGGCCAGCCAACGTGAAAAGAAAGCACATAAGGCTGTAGATTAAAACATCCCCAAAGGACAACAAAATAGAATTAAGGGCTATGCCTTAGAAGGAAAGACAGACGAGAGAAAAAACAGCCATGACATATCCTGAAACTCAGCCTTGACTGGGTTAGGTGACCTTGCACTAGAAGTAAACCACTGGAAAAGACAGTGAAAAGAATTATAATACCTCTTGAAAAGGATACCATTATCCATAGCCATTACTAATAACTTTTTAATATCCAATCATCAATATTTAAAGTAAATCATTGATATTTAATCATTGACAATTAAATTATATTAAATTAAACTTTAAATCAAATAATTGAAGTATATTTACATAACAATAAAATATACTATTTAAATTATACCATTTGATGAGTGTTTATAAATGCATATTTCCATTTAAACATCATGAAAATCATGAAATAGAACATTTCTATTACCCCATAAAGTTTCTTTCTGATTCTTTGCAGAAAAATTCCACCCACCATTGAAATACTTTCTGCTACTACAGATTAGTTTGACCTGTTCTAGAGTTTCCTATATATAGAATAATATATTATGTACTATTTTCTGTCCTATGTTATTGCTTTCCTTTTTATAGCTGAGTAGTATCCATTGTCTCAAAAGCTGTTTTTCCATTTGGCTGTTGTTGCACATTTTGGCTATCTTCAGTTTGGAGGTAAGTAAAGCTGCTATGAATATTATTTATATATAAGTCTTTCTGTGGATATATATTTTTTTTTATTTCTCTTGGTAAATACCTGGGAGTGGAATTGTTGTCACCTAGTAATGATATGTTTAACTACATAAGAAAATAGTAAAATGTTCTCCAGAATAGTTTGTACTATCAATAGTAAAAGATAATATATCCAGCTTCTCCACATTCTTGACAAAACTTGGTATTTCAACCTTTTTTGGATTTTGTTTCAGTCATTCCAGTTAGTGTACTGATAATTATTATGGTCTTACTTTGCATTTCACTAATAACTAAAGATATTGAGCATTTTGTAATGAACTTATTGGCCTTCATAAAGTTTCTTTTCTCAAGAGCTTCCTTTCCTATCTTCATTGAAATTATTGGGCTCCTTATTACCAAGTTATGAGAATTCTTCATCAGATATATATATTGGAAATGTTTTGTCTCATCTGTTGATTTTTTTTTTTAATTTTCTTGATGTCTTTCAAAAAGCAGGAGTTTATAATTTTAATAAAGCTTAACTTATCAGCATTTTGGGGGCTAGTACTTATTGTTTCCAAGAAATCTTTGCTTGTAATATAGTTACAAATTTATTCCTATGTTTTCTTCAAAAAGTTTTATATTTTAGCTTTTGGTTACGGTTTATAATCCATTTCAACTTAATTTTGTGCATGATGTGTGCTAATGATTGAGATTCTTTTTATGAGATTTATTTGTCCCTTTACCACTGTTGAAGACTAATTTCTCAATTAATTACTTTAGTTTCTATGTTGAAAAGCAATTTACCACATATGTGTAGGCTGATTTCTAGACTTACTATTCTGTTCCACTGATCCATATACCTATCCCTATGCCAATATACATTTTTTGATCAATTGATAGTCTAATTTTAGGTTGTGAAAACAGATTGTGTACATCCTACGACCTCGTTTCTTTTCATTTTTTTTTCCAAAATTGTTTGGGCTGTTCTAGATCTTTTACATTTCCACATAAATTTTAGAATTGGTATATAAATGCTTATTTTGAAGAAACTTTTTAAAATTATTATTGGGATTGTGCAGAACTAAAGTAGAATTTGAGAAGAACAAATATCTTAATAATACTGAATCTTACAAACCATGGTCATAATGTATTCTTTACTTATTTAAGGTTTTTAATTTTTCTCAGAATTTTTAAATTTATTTTCATGAAAAGTACTTAAACATATTCTTAAATATATTCCTAGATATTTCATGTATTATACATAGAAATGTTTTATATTTTAATTTCCAATTTTCCATTGTTAGTATACAAATATATAATTTATTTTTATTATTGTTCTTGTGTCCTGGGACTTTAAAAATTCATGCATTCGTCTCTTGTATATTTCATAAAATTTTATATATACACAATCATGGCATCTGTGAATTTAGAGTTTTACTTACTCCTTCTTTATAGTATTTTATTTTTCTTGAATTATTGCAATGTATTTCAGAATAATATTGAATGGAAGTGAAGAAAGCAGACATTTCTGCTTTATTTCCAATCTTAGGAAGAACATATTTAGTTTTCCATCATTAAATATTAGTTGTATGTTTTTCAAAGATGTATTTTATCAAGTTAAGCAAGTTCCCTCTCTTTTATAATTCCTGTAAATTTTTACTATAAATGGGTAAGAATTTTTTCAAATATCTTTTACACCTTAATAAGATTATTATAACATTTTTTTTCTCCTTTCTCTTAACATAATGAATAACACTGATTGATTTCTAAATGTTAACCAAGCTTGCATTCTTGGAATTAACAAAATTTTGTAATGATGCTTTTTTTTTTTTATATTTTGCTTTATTTGATTTGCCAAAATTTGCTTAAGGATTTTTCTATCCTTGTTCATGAGGACTATTGGTCTGTAGTTTCCAAGTAATGTTTTATTTAATTTTGAATCTAGGTAATGCTGTACACAAGAAATAACTTCACGAAATACTTCCATAAAGTGACCCCACTTTCATTCCTGTTATTAGTAAATTGTGTCTTCTATTTATTTTGAATTGATTAGTGTAGCTCAGGATTTATCAACTTTATCGAACTTACTTTAAGCTTTGCTCTTTAGCACTTTCTGCATTTATTAACATTGGATTTAATTTTCTCTTAATGAGGAAATGTAAATTATTGATTTTTAGACCTTTTGTTTTCTGGCATAAGAATTTAAACTATAAGTTTCTAAGTACCACTTTAAATGCATATCATAAATTTCATATTGTTATTTAATTTTTATTCAATTTAAAATATTTTCCAGTTTTCCTTATAATTTTTTTTGACCTATAGGTTATTTAAGGAGGATTGGTTTATTTTCAAATGTAGGTGGATTTTCCATATTTTTGTTACTATTTTTAGTGTCATTTCATCGTGGTCAGATAACATAATCTGTATAAATTCAATGTGAGGTGTTTTGTTTTTTTTTTAATTTCTTGTGCATTGAATGGCTATTTTGCTCCTGTTTGGTACAGTGTTCCATAGATAGTCAAAGTGGTTGATAATCTTTTATCAAGACTAATACACCTTTTTAAATTTTCTATTTGTTCTAACCATTGCTGAAAGAGGATTGCTGAAATTTCCAACTATAAATGTGAATTTTCTATTTTTTCTTTCATTTTCGCAATTTTTCTTCATGTAAGTAGAAGCTCTATTAATACTGCATATACGTGTAATACTAATAGATTGCTTTAATTAATTGACTTGTAATACTTATGATCTGACCTTTTATTCTCCCTATGGTTATAATCTTTCTCCAGAAGTTCACTATGTTTGAAATTAATATACAACTTCCTGTTCTATTATAAATTATGTTTGCGTAATATTACTCTTTTTTATTTCACATTTAACTTATCTGAGTCTTGATATATAAAATATTGTTCTTGTAGACAATACAGAATTGGACCTGGAAAATTTTATCTACTTGGAAATTCTCTATACTTCAATCAGTTGGAAATTCTCTACACTTCAATCAGATTTAGAACATACATGTTTAATATATTTATCAACACAATCAGTTTTCAATATGCTATATTGCTATTGGTTTTTTATTTGTTTTATTGATTCTGTCATTTTCCTTTTTTTCTGTCTTTGTTGGGTTAATTAAGTACTTTTAGTACTGTTTTTTTGACTTCAGAATTATTTCTTTTTTTAAAAAAGTTGTTCTAGGGTTTACAATATGCACCATTTAATCATCACTGTCTACCTACAAATAATATTATACTACTTCATGGCAAACATAAGAAACTTACAAGATTATACTTTCATTTCCTTTTGCCTCTCTTTTGTGATATTTTTATCACACATTATGCTTTTGCAAATGTTATTAATGCCATAACACTTTTGTTTTTATTTTTAATTAAAAATTAATAATCTTGCAAGGAAACATAATAAAACATGTTATAAATATATTCACACATATACTTAACATAAGAACAGTTTGCTATATAAATAGTTTTGTTTACAGCACTTTAAAGATATTCCACTTTCCTCTAACTTGAATTATTTCTGAAAATAAACCATCGATAATTATTATTACTTTGTAATTGTTCTTGTAATATCTGTTTTTCTTTTTCTTTGCTTTTATAATTTTTTAATTTATCATTTATTTTTAGTAATTTCATTTCAGTATGCTCTGTTGTGATTTTATTTCTGTTTACGTGCTTTGGGTATATTGAGCTTCTTGGCTTATAAATTTATAGTTTTAATCTCATCCAGGTTATTTTTACATTACAGGACTTATTAATTGTACTAAATTAAAATGAAGGCTTCTATTCATCACAAGATACCATTAATAAGTAATATGCAGGACACTAAATGGGAGAACTTATTTCCAACATGTTTATTCAGCTAACATTTGTATTCAAAAGTACATAAAATTCTCAAATCAACAATAAAAAGACAGACAAACTAATTTTTTAAATAGGCAAAGGATTTGAATAGGTACTTCACTGAAGAGAATATAGGTTTATTCAATAAGTATAAGAAAGTATCCCACCATTATTCATTGAGAAAATAGAAATTAAAAACATTGTGTGATACTACTACGCACACTCATTGGAATCCTTGGATGGATAAATAAAATATGACAATCTTATTCAACAAAATATTATTCAACAATAAAATGAAAAATATACTGCTATGTACACCAATCTGGATAATTTTCACAGGCATAATGTTGAGTAAAAGAAGCCAAACAAACAAGAGTGTAAATAATTCCATATATAAAATTAATTAAAAAACAGTGAAAAAAATCCACAATAATATGTCAATTAGTGATGATATGTGGGGAAGGGAATATTGTTGCTTACTGGAATGAGGATTACTTCTGAGGCTCTAGAAATTTATTATGTAAATGTATACATATGCAAAATTTAATAGAGCTACAATAAATAGTTCCACCTTAACCGCAATTTTGCTTTCTGTGGTTTCAGTTACTCATGGTCAACTGCAGTCCAAAATATTAAATGATAACTCCAGAAATAACTCTCAAGCACCATCTAAATTTTCTGAAACTAGTATTGATATATTGTGCTTACTATATGTTGGACACTATGATAAGCATTTTCAATGCATTTCCCCAATTTATAGATATAGGTACAATTATTAGTGCCATTTTATACATGAGGAAACTAAAATCATAAACAAACTTAGTAACTTGAGCAAAGCCATGCATCAATATGTGGCAGAACTAGGTGCTTAGTGTGGTACTTATGTAGTGTATTGAAACATTCAACCAATAATTGCTGAAAAAAAATGAAAAAGCTTTCTAATTCTTTTTATCCAAGTCCTGTATTTATAATAAACCATGTCTTAAAGATAACACTTAAAAATCTAATGCAAATTTGGGCTGAACTTGAAGTTAAGGGTAATTATTGGTGAGCTCATTGTATATTAGTATAACATATGTTAGCATATTGATCTCAGTAACTGTTTTGAATTCCCTATCTGTTCACTCATTCATTCAACGACTATTTATTAACCATCTACCATGTGCCAGAGGAGGGAATGTGATGGCAAACAACAGAGATAAAATCCTTCCTTTCATGAAGCTAACAATTCTGAGAAAGAAGACAAAAATAAGTCAATAAGGAGGGAAAAAAGGAAAGAAAGAAAGAAGAAAGAAGAGAAGAGAAGAGAAGGGGAAAAAAGAGAGAGAAAGAGAGAGAAGGAGGGAGGAAAGGATAAAGAAAAAAGTTTAGAGAGTGATAGATGCTATTAGTAGGGTAAAGGAATAGTGATCATAGGGCTATTTTAATAAGGGGGGGGGCCTAAGAAAAACTTCTCCAAAGAGGTGACCTAAAAGATAAGACAACCAGCCCCACCATAGACCTGGAAAAAGTGTTTTGCATGAAGAGGGAGCAGCAAGTGCACAGGATCCCAGACACGCTGAATGAGTTTGAAAAACTCTGAGAAGGTCAGTAGGTCTAATGCATAGTGAGCAAAGGTGCCCTTTAATAGTCATACTTTTTAAAAGTTTATTTTGAATTGCACGTAGAACATTGTCTGTGCTGATCCTGACTTGAAAGTCATGTCTCTAGTATTACTAGCAATAGGTGGACTCCGCTGTATTATGAGCAATTTAGTTCTAGCCCTAAATGCACATACTTTGCTGAGCGAAGTAAAAGCCCTGAAATTTGCTAGATACATCAATGCAAAGAGTTAGGTTAGTGAGCAATTATGAATATGTCTTTTGTGATATAACTCCCCCTAAGCAGTTTATAAAAGTGATACCTCTAACCACATACTACACCTGAAACTGCTTTTCAAACTTCAGTGCAGTGCTTGGTAGCTTGTTAATATGCAAATAAATTCTGGAGATGGGTGGGGCCTGAGATTCTGCACATTTGACAGACTCTCAGATGATGCCTCTGTGGTTATTGAACCATATTTTGAGTAGTAGACCTTAGAAGATTTCTAATAAATAAAAAAAAATCTCTTTGTCTTCCAGAGATATTTAAGTGCTCATCAATTTTTAATGCCTATCAGAATAGCAGGCTGGGCAGTGGCACAGATGGTCTGCTACTTAATCTGGCTCTGGTTGTGATAATTAAGTTAAGTAACATATGTGAAAACACTCTACACATAATAAGTGCACAATTAATGTTATTTTTATCTAGTGGAAACTTAACTGCCTCAAATAAAAACTGAATTACTGATGATAGAACTATTAAAATCATGTCTTAGTAAAATACATTCCTAAATACAATGGACTTCTTCAGAGTGTGGATCAGTTAACATATGGTGCACTTTCTTTGTGTTCATCATTATGTTAAACACTGAGATAACAGAAATAGTTCTGAAGAACAGTCTCTGCCCTCAAGGATCTCCAATACGGTTGAAAGAGTGAAAAAATAATAATAATTAAAGAGAGACTATAATTAGCTGCTAATTTGGATGATAGCATGTTAATTACTATAGAGGATCAGAGGCAAGTGAGATCAATGAGGTCTAATGTTGAATTCCTGTTCTACATCCCACTATAGGCTGTCCTGACAAGGGCAAAGAGACCAAGCTCGGCCACTGGCCACCTTGATTTCTCTATTTCCAGGCCAACTCACAGAGTACAAGCCCTACGAGCTTCCATCTTTCCCAGTGTATTATTTCCTGCTTGCAGCAATATCTGGGGAATAGATGAGGCAATGTAGATATG
Organism: Pteropus alecto; assembly: GCF_000325575.1. Classification (NCBI taxonomy): domain Eukaryota; kingdom Metazoa; phylum Chordata; class Mammalia; order Chiroptera; family Pteropodidae; genus Pteropus; species Pteropus alecto. Next base: position 976,186 of record NW_006434369.1, read on the forward strand.
CAACTACATGATTTATTGACCATATAGACTTGTCAAAGGGAGTGGAGTTCTCCAGATGTTCTTAAAGACACCTTTGGAGATATTGGAGATCTATATACTTTTTTTTCTTTTAGGACCTGTCGTTCTTTTGTTCTCTTCCTGCATCCACCCAGGTTACTACGCAAGATTGATCTTGATCTTGGGGCACTTTTAGTGCTTCACAATCCAGCTCTTTTCTAAAACAAAACAAAACAAAACAAAAACATAAACAAAAACAAGGTTAGACAGCTGAATATACCTTGTTCTGTATCTCTACAGTCCTCTTTTGATGATAATGCAAATACCAATTAATTTCCTTCTAAATATGAACAAACGGTAATGCTGTCAAATTATACAAAAAGAAAAATGTGATATTTATTTTTTATCTATTAGTTGGTTTAAACTGGCCTTTCTAATGTTCTTTTGTTTTTATGATAATGATATGAATGCACACACATTTTTTCCCTTAAATTTTTAGAAGCGGTTCTACCTATTTCTATAATACTATTTGAACTTAAATATAATCATATATTTTATCAACAGTGTTGCTGTTCATTATTTTACTTTTCAACATCTGGCATAGTCAAAAAAGGCTTCATGAAAGATGGAGCTATAAAAAATAGATAAGGCTTCAGAGGACCAAACTGGGAAAGGGAGGTGTGACAAGATTTCGAGTAAGTGGAACAGCAGGAGTGCTCAGGTAGAAAAGGACATTTAATTAAAGCAAATAGTACATATTGAGATGAAATAAAGAATAGTGTTAATTAAATGAAGTTATGTAAGAGAAGATTTTAATTGCTGGCAACAATTTGGACTTGAGTCAGGAAAAATTATTCTGAGTATTTAATTTGAGGGACAGATATAACATAAATATTTATGGAAAATGAAACCTGAATTTATGAAAACAAATTTGAGATAAGTTACACATAACATAACTTGGAACCAGAATAGAATTTAAAATTAGATAAGGGGACAATAAAGAAGAAGAAAGTAAATTACTGTATATCTTTATTTCACATAGCTAGTATGTAATGTTTCTGAATGGAAGAGAGATGCTACTTGAGATATCTAACAATTTTGTAGGTACTTGTAGTATCTTATTTTCTATAATTCTATAGTGGAATAAGTTAAATTTATGAGTTTCTCAAGTTTTCAACAGAAAACCTACGGGTATGTGCATGTCTTTGGGACTGCAATGTCACCTAAATTCTAAAGAATCCAAGAAAACTCTATAGTTTGCCATAACTAGATAGCCAGATTCTTCGAAACATTAGATGCAGAACTTGACCTTAACAGATTCTCTGCACCTTTTGACTGCAAGTTTAACTCCCATTGCTAGAAGATCCTCTGTAAAAATCTTGATTTTTTTTTTGTTCACTATGATAAATGTAAGACATTTGTTTTTTAACTAGTCTTAGAAATGTGTTTGCAATTCACCAGTTACCTGACAAAAGCAAATGGTGAATCTAAACTGGAGACACTCCCTACCTTAAACCACTTGTAATCCACTACATACTTTTCTAGACTCTTTCTCCTCCAAATGTTCTATCTCGTTCACACATTTGCCTGGAATTTCCTTGTCCATTGACTATTTATATCTCTAGCTCCTATTGAACAATTCATCTTTCCTAAGATAAAATATACTTAGTTTTAACCTCTATTCTTTACTTCTCTAACTCCTATTATTCAATTAATCTTTTAAGATTACTCTTAGCCCTGACACCCTCTGACCTTCCTCACTGCATTCCAGACTGCAATTAGATGCTTCTCTCTGACATCCTTGCCTGAATGCTTGATATATACATACGCATGAATGCAACAATGTATTGCAATTACCTCTTTATGAGTCTTCTTCATTGTGAATTCTTTAGGGGAAAAGATTATTTGTATTCCCAGCATAAAATAAGAGTACCTAGAAAATAGTCAGTGCTCAATAAAGAATTGCTGATTGAATGACTGACTGTTTGTGTCTATACCTCTTACTAAAATCGTTACCATTATAAATATGAATAGCAGTCCCATCAAGCCTCTTGAGTCAAAATCAGGAACTCCAATCTCATTGTGAAATTTTTTTAGTTCTTATCGCACCTTGATATACAAATGGTAACGTTGTAGCAGAAGCTCCATCTTCAGGGATTTTGGAAACAACTATGTAGAATAGAGTGATCAATGCATGAATTTTTCCCCAGAAAAACTTTCCAATAACGTGTGAATAAATATCTATCTCTAAGAATAATTTTAGAAAAACTAGCAACTCTAGATAGATACATAAAATAGCAACATAGATTTCTGAAGACATCAGAGAGACAGTACAGTGCAGCCGTTAAGATTTAGACTTTCTTAGATACAGACTGTCTTGATTAGAATTTTCATGCTGACAATCACTATCTAAATATAAAAAACAAGTAACTTACTTTTTCTACGTCTTTGTTTTCTCCTCTCTAAAATAAAAGTGATAATAATACTGAACTCTTGGGATTGTTGTGATTCAATATGTCAGTAACTATGTGAAGGATTTAAAATATCATCTGACCAAGAATAATATTCAGTAAATATTTCTGGAGAAGTAGCAATGGTGGCAGCAGTATTACTATTTACACTTGGAAAAAGTATGTTGAAAACCTAGCAACTTGGCAAAGCAGAGTATGCTTGGGAATCCAGGGTCAAAAGGAATAAAGATAAATTCACTGACATTCAATTATCTTAAGATCCTTAAGATTATATTTTACTGATGCTGCTATGGATTACCTTGTTGTAGACTAGGATTAATGAGAAAGAAGCAAGCATTTTCCCCCAACAGGCACATATTCTTAATATATTCGAAGGCTACGAAATACAGCAAAAAATATATAAATACATTTTATGTATATAAATACAAATACAATCAATATATAAATATTGATTGCTGGCAAGGATGCATAGCAACATAAATACAGTCTTAAATGCTATGAGTCATTTTCAAAGTTTGAAGCCAGAAGAACACCAATATCATCAATCAACGAGCTTTCATAGTAAACAAAATGTTGTAATAAGTTGTAAATGAAGTATTTAAAATCATTGTGAAATAGGACATCAATAGAAGTAAACAACCAAATTTCTTCAGGACTTGCCTTTCTGGCCTTTCTCCACTTCACAAAAAGGCTGTTACTCCACCTGGCCTTGGTGTGCTGAAAACTGCTTATAATTAGTCAAGCATTTGCCCCATATGCCAGGTTCATGTTCCTCTTCTGTCTACATGGAGCATGCACAGTCTAGGGCCATAGTGATTTTGCTGAATTCTTCTCTCTGAGGTCAAAAACTTTGTCTTATTTGCTTTGAAGACTCAAATGTTATAAAGAAAATAAAATGTGTATATGTACTTATAGTTTTCCCACTTAGGGCTACATGTCACACTACTTTTTATACATTTTAATTAATTTAGCTTAGTTGTGTGGTACTATCGTCAAGTATTTATTGAAAATCTATATTGGTCTTTGTGCTATAAATAATAGTCTCATTTCTTGAGACATTTAAAATAACTGAGAAGACATAACATATGCAGAAAAATGATTGTGGATGTTCACATAAAAGTTCTAACTATATGATGGTAATTCAGTAAGTCATCGATTCATCTAATTAAAATTTTAAAAATACTAACCATTTGACAGGCATTGTGGGATCTTAGAATAAAAAATGACAAGTAAGATTCCTGTCTCATAGACCTACATCCTAGTGAGAGGGCAAAATGATAAAATAAGAAATTTCCATAAAACATGAAAAGTACCACAATCTAGTAAAGACAGTGTTCTAAGAGGACACATAGAAGGCACAATTAACCAAACCTATAGGTCCAAAGGCAGATCCTGTTTTCAGTTAGACTGAGATTTGCTGCATATAACAGAGACCTAAAGGAATAATGATGTAAACAAGATACAAATATATTTCTCTTGTGTAAACATCTGAAGATAGGCAGTTGCTCAGCAATGCTCCATAAATCCATGAGAAATCAGGCTCTCCTATCTTGCCACTATACTATTCTTAGTGTACTATATATCAAGGACGAAGATGGCTACTCAGGTTACAGCAAACATGCACATTACAGCCTGTGAGAAGGATGAAGGCAATAGAGAGTGCTTTTTAGAAGTTATAAACACCTCTGGTTACATCCCACTGGGGAGTAACATGATCCCACATAGTTCCAAAGGAAGCTTACAAGTATCAGTTCAATTTTGATCAGTTAAAATTAGAGTTCCTATCACAAGGTACGGTCGAGATAAATGTGATTTGAATGATATGTAAAATATATTTAGAGAGCAAAGAAATATAATAAAATGACTCAATATGTAATCTGCAAAGAAACATTATCTTTTTTAGTTTAAATTTTTAAATATTAAAATTCAACTATAAGAAAACAAACAACCCAATTTAAAAGTGGGTAAAAGATTAAACAGAGACCTTACCAAAGAAGATATAAATATGGCAAGTAAGCCTATTAATATATGTTCAACATTATTTGTCATTAGGTAAATGCAAATTAAAACAATGAGATATTACTACACAGCTATTAGAATGGCCAAAATCCAAAAATATGGCAATATTAATTGCTGGCAAGGATGCAGAGCAACATAAATTCTCATTTATTGCTGGTAGGAATGCAACGTGGTACAGCCACTTTAGAAGACAACTTGGCAATAAAGTATTTAGGAAGTCAGGACATCTCAAGATGGTACACAGAATATAACAGTGTAACTGTATTGCAAGTGCATGAATACAAGCTCACTGAAGGAAGTGAGGTAAATGGTGCTGGTTTAAGTAACTTGAGAAATGAGAGGAGTCTCTAAGACTAAAGCCAAAAGGAACTATACATAAGCTAAGCATTACTTTAGCTGATAATATTTCTCAACAAGTTAATAGTTCTGAAACTACAATACACATATACTAGAATTAAATCATTTAGCAAATAATGACAGTTGATGTAAGCCAGAATTCTCACTGTTAAAATGAGAAGTTACAGATAGGCAAGGTAAAGAGGCTAAAACAATGCATGTGGCAATGACTTAGGATTGGAAACTTTAGTATGCATTCATGTTTAGCTTATATGATTACAAATAGAACTATTTATAGATATATGTATATGCACACATACATATATTTCCTTGCCCTTTCAGCTGAAAGGGCCTAGAATTAATGACATCCCAGTGTCAATAAGAATAAATGGCACTCAATTCTTGGTGTCTAATCCTATTCTTCATAAAATGAAACTAGGGCTCCCTTGATAAATGGCTGATTCTAGAGCTGGGGCAAGAAATAAACAAGATGAACCTAAAGCATCTTTAGTGACAAAAAGTAAGAAAGTACTATAAAATGTGTCACATTTCCAAGATATTAATACTAGGGGAAACTGACTGTGAAGTATACAAGAACTCTGTACTATCATTATAATTTTTATGTAAATTTTAAATGATTTTAAAGTTAAGTTTATCTTTTAAAAAGATAAGTAACAATCTTAAATAAACTAGTACTTAAAAATTATTTAAATATTTACACCACTAAAAGTGAAATAATTTTGAGTTTTCTGTAATCCACGACTCCTATTAAAAATTGAAAAATGTTCATGATGGCTTTATAAGTATTTATTGGTTTATTAAATTCTATTTAAGAAACTATTAATAAATATAGTTAACAACAACAGCGACACAACATTGACGAAAATTAGAGAAATTTGGCCGAATTACCCAAAGGTTTAGAATGAACATTAGGAATGAATATGTGTGATGCTTACCACATGATGTGTAATGGTTTCTATTACCACTGGTTACAATGTGAGTGCTCATATAACCATAATGTAATATTTTATTACAGTCCATAATGAAAACATATTTTTTTATAATTGAACGGGTTTTTTTATGTGTGAGAATCTCATACAGCAAAGGAACTGAATATTTCAAGAATATAATGAAAGTTCAGTATAAAATTTTTCAAAGGACCACACATTTGAAACATTGAAAAGGAAGCATGCTAACTGAGAAAATGAATTGCCAACTGATTTTTCTCTCTTGCTGAAGATACAGAAAGCTAAGAAAATCCAGCTATACTCTTGCCAAAGAATCTCATATGTCATAGAAAAGAATCTCTGTAGGATTTTATTTCTGTGAAAGAGGTCAAAATACCCTTTTTGTATAAAAGTGCATGTATATATGCAATATAAGAAGGCAAGTGTTAAAACGAAAGCATAAACTCAGAACACTTTCTTCTCAGGATATTTTTCTATATTAGGTCCTAAAAGTAAAACGCTCCCATATGAAAATGTAAAATCAAGACTTTAGTACATCTGCTGTAACAAGACTTATATCTGCTATTAATTGAATGCCAGACAAATATACAAAATTTCATATAAATCTGAATACAAGACCATTATAAATTATATTAGTATTACTATGGAATAACTTACCTTCCTTACTGGGGATATTGATTTAAAGAGTCAAAATCCTTCAAAGTAATCTGCATAAATAATATTTTTTTAATTGAGTTTGGATTCAATTAGGATGTGACATATCGGTGATGATGGAAAGGGCACAGATGCATAGGAATCACCTATGCAGAGATATTAAGTGAAAACTTAGGATTGGATGTCATTTATAGAGGAGGAGACCATAGCTAAAAGAAAGACAAGTACAGATCCTTAGGAAAATCCATCTACAAATGGCAGGAGAAAAAAAAATAAAACTAGAAATGTAGAAAGAACAATAACTTTGAGAATAGAAAGAAGAGTCGAAATTTAAAGCTCAATTTCACTATTCCCTGAGTATGAGCATTCACTTTTTGACTCTATTCGCTCATCTTTAAGCAAGGGAAATTAATTCTTATCCACCAGCTCAAACTGAATATTAATGTAATGTATGTAAAATGCTTAGCTCAGTTCATTGTTGAAAGTAAACATTCAATAAGTGCTAGTTTCCTTCCTAGTGAACACTCTTTTCTTTAAAAGGAAAGTGAATCATGGAAACCAATGCAAAAATCCAGAAAAAAAAAGGCATCAAATAATAATAGAATTCAAGAAACATCAGAAAGGCATTGTATTTTCATGGTGCATTTTATGCAGGATCAACTTTACTCATAGCCAACAAATTTTGACTATATCCCATTTTTCTCAGGGCTAACTCTGGCCTCACTGAAAGAGAGTCATATTTAATGAAGAGGATATGGTTGTAAACAGGGAGAGCATATTATACCTTAAATTGAGAAATTCCTTAAAATAGTATCTTTGTTGCCAATTATGTCTAGACATTCTGTTGGTTTCACTTGAAAATATTTATCTAAAATTAAAATCAAGTCAACAAAATTTAGAAAATCCAAATATATTAAAAGAATCAAACTAATGGAACTGGAAAAGAAGTTAAGTAACACAATGTGTCTGTGTAAAGGATGTAAAAATTCAACTGCTTTTGGATTTGTTAAATGTGTGTTTTCCTTTTAAAACAGTTTTGAGAATAGGCAAAACCCAAAAGGTGTTTTACTAAACACTTTCCCATTCATGTAGAAAAGTCCCAGAGGAAATTTAATCTATATGTTTCTGATACTTTCACACTTAACATCAAAGAATTGTTTTATAAGAGTTATTTGATGTATTAAGAGGCTTTTTGAGCTTTCTTCCAAGGTTTTCAAATTGTTTTTCTTGGAAAAAATGTAGTTGCACATAACCAAGGGGAATCTAATTCATACACCACTGAGTTCAAATTCAGTTCAAAATTCTAATGCCAAATTATCCAAACAAAAGCCTTCCCGGTTAAAAAATAATAATTTCTCCATTTTAACATTTCAGCTAAACACCCTGATTTTATAGCACATTCAAGTAAAATTGACTTTATTACTGCACTAATTTCACATATATCATTACAGAAATAGGCGACTCCTTATGTAATGGAAATAAGAAAATTGCACGTTCTGGTATGTTGCTCTTATAAAGTGAAGATGTGTGACTGACTTCACATGATTTAGCACAGAGTTCAAAGGGTGAATAAAAGAGAATGGAAACTCTATATATAAAGTCCTACCTGGTTAAACCTGAAAGTTGCTAAAGTTCTTTCTGCCAGGAGCAAAGAGATTTAATTTTCATTTCTAAAAATTATTATGCCTTGGACTTTTTAAATCTTTAACCAAGGAATATCCAGACACCATCACTGGCCATCTAGCCTAGAAATAACCTGCTGATTGTTCTCTCTACCACTTTTATTATCTCTGTTTAGTCCATTTTTTTTTATAAAGCAATGAGCTCTCTTATACCCACTCCCAAATCTTCAAGCCATTCTTCATAGAGCAACCAGCATTATTTCCTTAAAAATTAAAATCATACTTCTGATCCACTTGAAGACAATTAGTGAATGCCACAGACTGAATTTTGTGCCCCACCCTGACCAAATTCATGTGTTGAAGCCTAATGACTAATATGATGGTAACTGAAGGTAGGGCTTTGGGAAAATGGTTAAGTTATAGGGGTAGAACTCTCCTGAATGGGAAGAGTGCCCTTATAAAAGAGACCCCAGAGAGTTCCCTCATCCCTTTCTTCATGTGAAGATCATGAAAAGATGGCTGTTAATGAACCTGGAAGTGAGTCCTCACCAGACACCAAATCTGCAGGTGTGCTGATCTTAGATTTCCCAGGCTCCAGAGCAGTGAAAAATAAATTTATGTTGTTATAAGACATCCAGTCTGTTATAGGAGCATAAATAGATGAGGACAGTGATTATCCGTTTTCCAAGAAACACAAAATAAACACTGAATTCCTTAATGTGGCCTACCCTTCTGTTACAAATCTTGGGCCTTACCGACCTTCTTTGGGATGACCCATGAGGACAGCTACTTCCAGAATTAGTGCTTTTGTACATGTTTTCCCTCTCTCTGGACTGTGTCCACCCACTCTTTTGGCTCAGTCAAACCTGTGTTTTCTTCACAGTGAAGTCTTTTCTCACCATCATGCATTCTATTTTACATTCATTTGAGCATCTTTTCATAATACTTTAAAAGAATGTAAATTAAATTAGGAACTTTAAAATTTTTTCAATATTTGTAAAACAGCTCTTGACCTCCATTTTGATTTATTGCAGAAAACAGTCTAATAATATCTAGATAAACCAAAGTCATTTTTCCATCTCTTTAAATAAATCCCCAGGCCTACTACCTTTCATTCTTTCCTGTGCCTATGATCTAACTCCCAGTTGGCTTATCTCACATTCAGATGTGGATAGTAAAGGATATCTGCTTTATCTTTTTAGTGAAGTGGTTTATTCTCTTGGCTTTTTCTTTAGCAACAGCTAGTCCCTTCATATCTACCACAGTTCCTCATGTTCATGCAAACTATTCTGAACTCCATCTTGGTCTCTAGGCCTAACCATCTGGAGAAATCTGTCTGCTTCTTGTTAAGATCTATTTCTCAATAATACAGAAAATTGTAAATAGTGCCAGTGTTATTACAGTATATATCTGTGTCTGTGTGTCTGTGTGTAGGAAGGCATCTCAACATATCTGTCTAATAATACCATTTGGCCGTTTTTACTCTACCATATTGCCACTGAATGGAAGTAACTTTTCTTTGAAGATTACATCCTTCTTGGCACAATCTATGACTAGAGATTGGTGATACAATCTCTACAATCCCTGCTAGAATGTAGGTTTATTTGGATTTAGTCTTTTCAAGGGTAGAGGTGGTTTTAGTTACTTCCATTTAGCCTTTCCTACCAAAATAACCCACATTTCATGTATCAGGGAACAAATAGGGGAATTTTTAAAGTTTTTGAGTATGACTATTTCAATTATTCATTCTGGAATTGGAGAAATAACCACAGAGTACATGAGAAGAGTCATTAGACCTACTGTGAGATGGACCTGAGCCCAAATTCCAATGATCACTTGACTTCCACAAGTCACTACAATGACTGGTATAATACAGTGATTTCTAGTAATTACTGAAAAGCTGAATTATTTTTCCTTCACTCTTGTAGGTAATCATAGGTCCCTTTTGGAAGGCCAAGAGTAAGATAAGCAGTAAAAAATGTTGGCAGTATAGTGAGGCCTTTTCTCAATGGGATCCGGCCTCCCCTTCATTCAAGAAACTCTGAGTGTGAACTGGCTCAAACAATTATTAGAACTAATAAGTGAATTTGTCAAGGTTGCAAGGTATAAAGATGATGTACAAAAATCAATTGTATTAAAATATTTTAGCAATAAAATATTTAAAAATTATTCTCATTTTCTTAAAATCTGTCCACATACTTATCCTCAAGGTTTTGTTGATATAAATTGGTGGCACCATGCAATTCTTTTGGTATGTATAATACTTCTTACTGTCTTTTATCTCACTCTCTGGGCATTGCTGGACTTTAGCCTACTTACAGGTCTACAAGCAGGGAGAAGAAAAATAAAGTTAGGTACTAGGAGAATCACTAGTACCTTGCGAGGCAACTACCATAAAAGAGAATATTATAAGTTTATGCAGGGATTGATTAATTTGTTGATAAAGTGATTAATTCAATTTGTGTAGAATATAGCTACCTGTAGGAATAGACTTTGAGTTTGGTTTTGAGGAATTTTAGCCTTGTGACTACAGAGAAAAAAAATGTTTCTTTTAGGGCAATCACTGATGCTTTCAGGTCTTTTATGGGGATCTTGAGCTGGGAATTAAAAGTCCTGAGCTCATTATTTTCCCCTAACTTTTTCAGCACACTTAGAATCAACCATTACCCTGTCATACTCCTTATTTTTACACATATACAAATATTTTATAACAGCAAACAACTGGTCAACCGAAAACTTTTCTTTAATAGGTATTAGCTTACAGTATCCAAAAATATTAATTTTCATAACTACATTGTCACTGAATGCCATAGGCTAGTAGTGTCACCTTTATCTATTTATAGTCATGAATATCTAAGTTGAATTTGATCAGAGAATCAATTACAAATAACCCAGAAACAATTCATGGAACTCATGCTTAAGATTTTGTCCCTATGGAATCACTCTTGTTAACAAATTCTGTATTAGTCAAAGTACAATTAGAGAGGCAAAACATTACAATTCGACCCTATGCAACCATGAAAGCATGTTAAACAATTTCTGACTTTCTTTTGTCTTCAAGCATAAATATATAAGGGAGATAAGAAGGGAAAATGAATGTAAAATGAAAAAGAACAAGGACAAGCTGGAACCCATAAGTAAAAAATCTGTATTAGTTTTTTACTGCTGCATGGAAATCTACCCAAAACTTCATAGCTTAAAACTAAGTGGATAACTATGTGTTGCCTCACACAGTTTCTGTGGGTTAGAAATTAGGGGTAGCCTCACTGGGTTACCCCTGAGAGGTCAGGTATGAACTGGGGCTTCTGTCATCTGAAGGTGTGATTGGGGCTGTAGCACTCACTTCCAAGATGGCTCACAAGTATGGCTCAGTTGCTTGCAAGCTGTTGGAAAAAGAACTTATTTCCTCACCATGTGGTTCTCTTTATAGGGCTGCTTGAGTGTTCTTATACATCAGCTGGCTTGCCCAAGAATGAATGATCCAAGAGAGGATGAGGAGAAAGTCAAAATGTCTTATAGATTTAGTCTCTAAAGCCATGCGCTGTCACTTCTTCCATATTATATTTGTTAGAAGCAAGAATAGAAGGCCTGCCTACACTGAAGGCAAGTGGAATTAGGTTCTTAATTTTTAAGAGAAGAATGTAAAAGAATTTGTGGAAATATTTTAAATTATAACTTACCAGCTATTCCACCCTTAAGTATTTACTCCCATGAGAGAGCATATATTCACAAAAAAAGATATATAAGAATGATCACAGCAGTTTTATTAAAAAACAGTAAAAAGCTAGAAAGAGTTAGCACATCCATTTGCAGGAGACTGGATAAATACACTGGCATATTCCACAATGTAATACTAATCAGCGATAAAAAGAAACTATTGATTATGTAAATATGTAAGAATGTTCAAAACATTATGCTAAGTAAAATAAGCCTTACACATTTGATTTCCTATGTATGAATCTATATATATAGAATTCTGTAACAGGCTCAACTGTACCACAGAAACAAAATCAAAATTATGGTTGATTTCAAGGATTGGAACATGAGGACATACTGTGAAACGGCATGAGGGAATTTTCTGTGATCATTATGATGATCTATGATTTGATAGGGGTATCTTATACTTGTGTCTACATTTATCTAAGCTCATAGAAAAATATGTTTAATATTTGTTTATTCACTGTATATAAGTTGTACCTAAAATGTAAATAAATATTAAACTCTTGATAATGACATGCACTCTTACATGTTTAGATGTGAAATATTCTGCTGTCTATAACTTACCTTGATAGACATAAAAATAAGATGGATTAATGGATGGAGAGAGGTATAAGTTGGATATATACGTGGTAAAGCAAATGTAACAAAATATTAATAGTAGAATCTAGGCAGTGCTTAAATGGGTTTTCCTTGTCTAGCTGCTTTATCTTTTTGATATGTTTAAAGTGTTTATAATAAAATGTTGGGGACATGTGTTTGAATGGTTTGGCTTTACCTCCTGTGATTCTTCCATCACTGTGAAAAGAACAAGTCTTGGTTTGCCTGCTGGGCTAAAGAAGATGAGGGTTGTGTGGAGCAGACGTGACCTTCAGACGTGACCTTAGAAGCCTGCACTTAGAAGCCAAGCTAGCCAAACCTAGGCTAAATCAGCCAACCCTCAACTGCACTGCAGATGGAAGACTGAAAATAAGTGACTGTTGTTTTAAGTCTCTGAATTTTGGGATAGTTCTTACATAACATTGTTGTGGCAACAACTAACCAAATTGCTGAGGTAACTATTTTCCCACATTATCACTCTGTTGAGAAGTGCTTACATAAAAAAAAGTGTCATTATGTGTTGAGGAGAGGAAATTAGCAGTCATAAACCATGCCTTATAGGGCCTTAGCCAGTGGGGACATATAACAAGTACATGGGTAAATGAATAGCAGATATGAAGCTGACGATATGGACACATATATTCCTAGGTGACAGAATGGTTAAGGCACTTGCTTTAATCTAAAAGATAGTGAGCATGTGATCAGATTTAATAGAATTTAAAAGCAATTTGTGGATGGTTAAGGTAAGAGTGAATGGATGGCCTCTCAATATGCCTTCATTATGATTTTGTAATTCTGTGTATACATTGCTGCTCAACCCAGAGACAGACTGCATAAGGGAGCGCAATATTAAATTAGACTCAACTTCAGAAGCTGCAATGGCTAAGATGAGTCTAAATTGGAGAGAATCTTTCAGGAGGTTTAGAGAAAAGAAAAAAAAACTTTTGATTTGATTCATGTTAGCAACTTATCTGGTGGGCTTTTCAAATTAATTTTGAACAAGTTTTCTATCATTTTATGTGCTGCCTTCTCTTTCTATGTCTTTTCTTTCTTCTTCTAAGATAGAACTCAATAAGCTGAAAAGTTGCAAAGCATATTTCTCTCTCAATGTCCATTGAAACCAACTCTCATTTGAAGGCTTTTAAAGAGTCTGTGGGAAGTCATGACCCCAGCCTACAAGCATCGCCTCCAAGGCACATCCATCCAAATGGGCTCAGGCTGGACAGCTGGGAGTCCAACAGGCTCCTTCTCCTCAAAGGCAATCATTCATCACCACCTGCAGGCTCTCGGCCAGCTAATTGAAAATAAATAGGGGCATTTTTCTGTTATGATGAAAGATGACCTTTGCACCTCAGCTCTTTTGTCAGTTAGAGAAAAATTTTTTTAAAAATTTTTTCCATGTTTTATGATTCACATCTCCAACTATGAATTCAACTGAGGACCTCCTGAGAAGAGTAGGTCACCTAGTTCGTCAATCCTCTGACCAGAAAAAGAATTAAACCATAAACTGCAAGACCTAGCCAAGGCTGGATCCTAAGCAAAATTATGATATTGAATTTCAGTGCCCTTCTCCCTGACTTTTTGGTTCCTGTTGTTCTTACCCTCTCACCCCATCATTCCTGGTGACCTTGTACAGTTCTGTACCTCATATGGGCCCCTTTTGGCCAGGTGTCAGGCAAGCTCCTTCATTTCTGTGAGTCAGTGCATACACAAAGACTCCCTTTCCTACTTAATCTTGCACTACGCATTTTATGATTTTTT
>NW_006434369.1:994225-1043589 GCF_000325575.1 Pteropus alecto
AAAGCTTAAAAAAAAAAAAAAAAAAGAAGAGAATGTAGAGCAGATCTGAATAGTGAGACAGTGAATTTTTTTTAATTGTATTTAATTGTCCCAGAGATACAGACAATTTCAATTGAAATTTAGAGTAAAATCTTTGAGTCAACCACTGTGATGCTATGCTGTCTTGGTGTTCTCTTCATCCACATTCAAATTCTAATATATCTCTAAGATAAAACCTTTAAAATATTGGCTAGTTTATTTATTCACCTAATATTTGTTCAGGGTCTCAGCTTCTATCTCAAACTTCTACTCAGGTATTTTCTTAAATAATTATGGTTTCTTCCAAAGGAAAAAAAAAAAGGAAAATTTTAAATATGAGCAGTAGAATACTAAACTATTTGGTGGGAAGTAGCTTTCACAAACCCTTCAAATCAGACTGTGTAAGTGATGACTGCTTCCAATCATAAGCCTACCAGCCAACCTTTTCTCCTTAAGGAAGACACTCATGGGCTTTCTCTTCTCACTGTCCCAGCCTTCACCTTAATACTTGTTTTTCTTGCTTTAATTTATTTTGAATGGTCAGCCATCATGATCCTTTCTTTGTCCCCCAACTTGAGATGTATGAAGGCTTTGGTCTCTCTGGGAGTGGGTTGAAGTGCACACACACACACACACACACACACACACACACACTTTTATATTATATAATATGCTATTATATTACATTACATTATATTATATAGATGCATATTAAAGGGGCATTCTGCATCTGAGTTCTGGCTCAACTTTCTCAAGGCACCAGAATAAGGGTCCTAATAGGGGGTGGCTCCATAGTGTAGTGGTTAGCACGTCTGCTTTACATGCAGAAGGTCCTGGGTTCCCACCCCAAGTGGAGCCACGGGACCATATCCAGGGTACCCCAAGCCCCGGGGGCACACTGCGAGCTTGTGGGAGGAGACATCCCATCTTCAGAGATCCAGTTCTTGAGGGGAAACTACAACAGCCATAGGTCAGGGGTTGGGTGGGGTGGGTGGGATGGAGTGGAGTGGGGTGGGGTGGGGTAGGGGGAAGAATTCTAATAGATGGGTTCAGTTAGCAAGGAAATAATTCTAAACAAAGCAGCACAATGCTTAAAATACCACTTTCAAATTACAAATAACAGAAGGAAAATACAGTACTGTTTGCAATACTGAAAATAGTTCAACAAGGGATGCCTTATTAGTATTTTATAAACATTTAGATTACAATTTTAAAAAATTGTCATCTTTAAGCATATTTGTAGATCCTTTCAATGTTACAGGTCATAGCTAATACATGCATCTAAGTTTGCTCACAAGTATTTCTTCAAGTTCTAATTAAATTGTTAGTGAAATAAATGATAGGAGACCCTTCTCAGCTCTGTTGATTTTATAAATAGTAAATTAAAACTCCACTATTATTTTTGCCTTATGCTTATAAAGGTCATGACAAACTGACTATCATAAAATAGAATTTAATGAAAGATAATAAAATATTTGAACAAATCACATTTCAGATCTACAACATAATAGATTGATGAAGTTAAATTTATAAATTGAAATTTCTTTTTACCTAAAAATGTATGTATTACCCAGCATAACTGGAAAAAATAATCATAAATCAATAGAATGATTTTCTTCCATCACATGTTCATTGTCTTTTCCATCATTAATTGTCTTTTAGCAAAATATGAATCATGCATAAATCTTACACTGACTAGTGTAAGTTAATCTGACTGAATTTTTCTATTGCCCATGCAATTTTTTTCATCAGTAGAACCAAAACTGGAAAGAAAACATTATGAAAATCAATATTGGATTATCTTCTCTCTCTAGGTTCAGATTCTTCACTCAAATTCTTTACTCAAAAATTAGGAGGATAATTTATCCTGAGGAACATTATAACATAGTTCCTCTTAAAGCCTAATGTATTTTTCAGAGCTTTTAATATATTTGAGAAATCGCTCTATTTTTTAAAATTCAATTTACTCTGACACTTTTTAGAAATATTTACTGTTATATAATCTACATGCTATGTTACTGTAACTTAATAAGATAAAGCAATTATTTGATGTATTCCAAAAATGGTTTATTGGTTTTGACTGACAAGTAATGTCAAGGTTTAGAGTCATGTCACTGAGACAAAGGAAAGAATTCTAGCTAGACAACATCTAGGGAAGTCATTCTATATAAATTCCTTCCTTCTTCATATAATAAAAAGTAGTAAATAAAATAATAAAATAAGTCTCAATTCTTGGACATTTCAGGAGCATTAGATACTAATGAATTTTTCAGCTATTTGAGCTTAATTTGAGGTCAAATAAATCAAATATCTATTTTTGGCAAAACACACACATACAAAAAAAAAAGATGAGTAAGATATAGATCCTTCACTTAGTATTCAGAAATGTATAAACAAAAGTAGAAAGCAGATGAAATTTGTCCCTGAGATTCCACTGAAAAATAGGAGATAGAGAAGCTGCAATGTTTGAGAACAGAAGAGATGACTGTTTATAGGACTTTTGTTTTTGCTTTTGTTTTGGTGGTGGTGTTTTTGTTTTTATAGGGATCTTTGAAAATGTATTATACAGTATTTTGGGAAAAATTACCTGGTGGAATTACTATGAATGTCAATGACTATGCTGTACATTAAAAAAATGGTACACATATACAATGGAATATTACTCAGTCGTAGGAACAGATGAAATACAGCCATTTGCAATAACATGGATGGACCTCGAGATAATCATGCTAAGCAAAATAAGCCAGACAGAAAAAGCTGAAAACCACATGATATTACTTATATGTGGGATATAAACCTAAAAGCAACAAATGAACAGGACAAACAAACACAGACTCTTGGACATGGACAATAGATTAGTGGTTACCAGAGGGAAGGGGGATATAGATAAGGACAAAAGGGGTCAAATATTTGGAGATAGAAGGAAATCTGACTTCGAGTGGTGAACACACAATGCAAAATATTTACAGCATACTGCTGAATTGTACACTTGAAACTTACTTGATTTTTATTAATCAATGTTACTTCAATAATTTTTATTAAAAAAAACTTAATAAAAAAACTAGCCACTCAATAAAAAATTGGCAACATTTTTGATAAATAAATAAATAAATAAGTTTCTCAAACCAAAAAAATTCAAACAAGTACGTTGAATAGTTACATTTATAGGTATTAGCTCAAAGCTACACATAACATGGAGTATACAAATTAAAATATACTTCAAAGGCAAAAAAAAAAAAGAAATAGACATTTGCTTTATATATAATAGGTAATATCTAACAGACACGAATACACCTTTAATTATCAGAAGAACCTGTGCAAAAAATTCTCTGTTTTAATTTTCTTAATCTGGCTTTTATACTCTGAGGTTTTTTAAATGATAATTTTGAACTGTTTTACTTGAGTAATTTCAGTGGTTTCTCATCAATATTTTGAGGAAGTAGCCCTGGTCTTTAAAAATTCTAATATAGATAAAAATTTAAAACATTACAAACAAATAACACATTCTCCTTTATAGTTTCTCCTATTTCTTTTTTTTTTTTCCCCTTTCACTTATTTCTTATTCACTTATTTCTTGGTCTCTTGGCTCTTCTCAACCTTTTCGTCCCTTACTCTCATCATTCCTTTCATCTCTGTTTCCTTTATTTTGCAAGTTAATATCTTCTCAGAGAACTGTATCTTAACACCAGAGCTCCTGGACTTGGGACTTGGTAAATCAAAGCCATAACATCCTGGCAATCAGTCAGAAATCTCATCTAGAAACTAGAAATGAAATAAATGCTTAAAACTTGACTTTGAATTCTGAGACCAGAAACTTTAATTTCCAGATGAGGTGGAAATACTGACAATTAATTGAATCTGAAGGCTCCTCTGACAAGCAGAGAATTTTGCAGGCAAGATTTGGACTAATGAATGTGACCGTGATGTTTCACATAGAGACAAATGAAACTAGCTCATCATTCAAATTTACTAAATTCCTCTTCAACCTCATTCTTGAAAAGTTTACACACATACACTTAAAATGTGGAACTACTTACGTAAAATTAAAACTATCATTAGAAATTTGGAATTAAATTCTCTCCAGATTCTTATGCCTGTGTCTAACTTTCTGGATAAGCCTCTCCTTAGAGTTGGGTACCCAGTTACGCCACTTCATACAAGCTTCCCAGGGTTTTCAATCCAGATGTAATCTGCTCTACTGATTTCTCCTGGGATATACTAATTTCATCCAGGCATCTGAGATCTAAGCAAAGCCTGTATAAGGCTTTGAAAGAAAGAAAATCTCTCTCACGATACATATGCCTTTATTTTTCTAAATACATCATACTTTTGATTGTCTAAGGCAATAAATTATTTCATTTAGTTATATTATGCACTTCCAACTATTTTGCAACTTCTTTGAGACATTACAAAACATGAATGTTAAGTGAGCTTTGTTTTGTGTTAGTAAATTTTTAAAAATCAGTTCTACTGTACAGTAGGGACCTATAATTAGAAATGTCACCATATGTTAGCACCCAAGCTACTTATGAATTTATCTGTTCAGTTAAAATGTCAGCTGTCTGTGGGCTATGAGGATGCCATGCAAAGAATCACGTCCATTTCTATGTTTCTGACACTCATGCAAGTGGGAAAAATAAAACTTTCCAAGTAAATCTATTTTTCCTTGTTACCCAGTTATTATGGCAGTGAGGAATATAAAGGAACATCAAATTACTAACTCTGAAGCTTTGCTGGATCTAGGTTCTTTTAATAGGTCTCAAAATAATATGCGTGTTACTTCCTTGAAAGAATTTCTGACATTGAATTTTAGTTTCTTTATGGCCTCTAGATGATATGAGGATACTTTAAACCAAGTGGAATTCAGCAGTCTATTATATCAGAAGGGCTTTGGCATCAACTCAAACGTTAGCTAGCTTTTAGTATCAATCATAGCTATTGGCTGAAAAAAATCTCATCTTTGAACAACTTCATTATTTAAAATATCTGTTGGTCACAGAATATTTAAGTAGAATATTATTGTTTTCTCCATCCTGATGATGACTATTTAGTTGGAATCCTCATTAAAATGCAGTTACTCAAACTATAAAACTTAGTAGTAGTTCTAGAATCAGAATTAGAGGCATATGATCCTGTTTTACTCCTCAAAGAACAGAGTTAAAATTCTGCTCTAAGTAGTGGTAATCCAATAAAAATAGATGATGGTACAGCCATATGTGATACAGAAACCACAAGCGATTACCTCTCCTATGACAAAAATCAATCAAGAAAAAGAGGCGCAGTTCTTTACCCTTCCTAAAAGCTCATGAAAGTAAGATTGTTAAAATATATTAATTCTTGATAAATATTCATAGGCCATGTGGACTGAATATTGTAAGCTTATTATTTTAATTATCATGTTCAAGTAAATCTTAGTTAAGAAATGTTTCGTTTCTTTGTCTATTTATGTACAAAACATTAATTACATAAAATAATTTATATTTTAACATACGATATCTGCAGAAACCATGACAGGCACATACAAATGTTACTATATGAAACTCCCTAAAACATTTGTATATAATGAGCAAATCCAGAGGGTTACAATTGATGAGACATATTTATATTAACTCCAATTCTAATTTTATAATATTTAATTAACAATATTTATAAGCAAGGACATAAGAAGTAGTTAAGAGGACCTGGAGATGTCACCACAATAAACTATGAGACTTTGACTGTCTTGGCTCTCTTACTTTGGCAAAGGCCAGGGTAAATCAAACAGTTAGATGATGTGTTGGACAAGTGCAGATAAGAAGAAGAATAGATTTATCTTCACCATCAAATATTATAAATAACATTTTGCATTTTGATGACAAAATAAGAGGCAAACTTAAGTTAATAGCATGTATTACATCTATATCTGTTTGGAAAACATCTACCTCATAAGATTGCAGTTCCTATATCAAGAGTATTTGAGAGGACAGTGACATCATACATGTAAAGCACTTAAAACGAGGCTTGACTTGGTTTATAGAATGATCTCAATACATGTTAGTTGTTTTTATTATAATAACAGGGCAGACACTACAAAATCATTTTAGCTATAGCAATTCAGATTTGCAATAAAAGCCAGAATGGCACCATGGAACTAAAAACCTAAGGGAAATGTCCACGAGTATTGTTGGAACATTTTTAATACACATCACACTCTCAGGAGCCTAACTTAATAAATAAGGGGACAATAGTCTGCCTCTTAACTCTATCAAAGTCTATCATAGACATTACTTTCATATCATACATGACAGTTCACCAGTGTATAAAGTCTCTTGCCCCCAAAGGACAGCAGTCTGATAGTGTAGTGAGAAAGAACCCATACCCTGTTGACCTTCTGCTATAAAACAATTCAGCATAGGTCATAGAGAAAGAATAAAATTTTCATGCAGACTTTATGAAGTGAACTTATCTTGAACCCACGGAAATTTCTCAATTTCATTTCAAGAATTACAGCATAATAGCAGCACTTTAAGAATTTTCATTAAACATTCAGCCTGTATACTCCTTTTAAAGGAGTTATTGGTGTACTATTTATGAGGATCAGCTGGCATAAAAAAATGCCCTCCAGCAGAGCTGGGTGACCTTGATTTAAACAGCTCAAACCAAAATGCTAGCGAGAAAGTCCCCAGAGCTCTATTCAGCAATACAATTGCTTTGACTTTAAGTTCAGAGATTGTAGCCAAAGCAAAGACACTGTTATGTTAGCATCTTTAAATAAGGGATCCCTATTTGACTCTGGATCTATGTTTTTACTCCAGAGATAGTTTAAAACAACAACAACAACAACAACTTTGATAAACATCATTTTCAACTTAACAGATCATATCCTAAACTTTACAAGTAAAGCACAACAACCCAAACATTCTAATCCTCTTCACTAAGGAGATGAGAGAGAGACTACATGATACATGTGGGAAAGGGCACAAAACATAAAGTCATTAATATTTTTATAATGTCTAATATCTACAGAAACCATGACAGGCACATACAAATGGTACTATACAAAACTCTGTAAAACAACTTCTTAAAGATAGATACCATTAAGCTTGTCTTAAAAATTAGAAAACTGAGGCTTAAAGTAATAATGTAACATAGATAATTTCACAGAGCTACTTTGTGGCTTGACTACTGGGTTGAAATAAATTAACAAAAAAAGGCGAAGTGTATACTCTTAGTTGTTCTACCAAGCAGCTATACCTTCCAAAGCCAAATCATCCACTGGGCCTATTTCTTCACCTTTAAAATGAGCAGGTTTGGCAAACAGATTCTAGGGTGGCCCCATGATCAAGCCCTTGTGTGATGCTCTATCCTAGAGTGAGCACAGGATCTGGGACTGACTCCTAATCAATAGCATATAGCAAAGGTGACAACAGGTACATGATTACATTTAATCAGAGTATAACACCATCTTTGAGGCAACCCTCCTTCTTGATGGTTTTGAAGAAGCAAGCTGGGATTTGAGCCGCCACATGAAGAAGGCCATACAAGAAAGAGACGACGAGAACAGGCACTGGAGAATAGCTAGCAAAAAAGTGAAGAGCCCTGGTTGCCAGCAAAGAACTGAAAGTTGCCAACAACCATGTGAGCTTGGATCATATTCTTCTCCAGTCAGCTCCAGGTAAGAACCCAGCTTTGGCTGCCCCTTGATTATAGCTTTGCAGAGGACCCAGTTAAGCCATATCCACGTGTCTGTCTGTGAAAATCCTAATTCTACTGGCTTTAAAAATAAGGACACTGATTATCTGCCATAACAAAATATATAGATATTAGGCAGATTTCAGGGTTGTTCGGTTAAGTATCTCAGCATCAAAGACTATATCTGTCCCAACTCTCTAACTCCAGTTCAACTCCCCCAGTGTATATGAAATGGCTGCAGCAATTCCAGCCTTCACATCCAGACATAGGAACATTCAGAAGCAAAAGATGGGTCACCTCTTCCTTATGCCCCTCTTAAGAGTAAACCACTCCCAAAACTACTCCCAGAAGAAACCCCTCATATCTTAGTGATCAGAACTGGGTTACATGCTCACCTGTAAACCAATTATTGCCAAGGGAATTGGGCCAGAAAGCATGATTTGTTTACACCAATCAGGATTTACCCCTAGTGTTAGGGAGAAAAGGCCACATTTTACTGAGTCACAGTGCGGCACCTGGATACCTCAACCTCACTCAGCTTGGCAGTCAGAAAGAAGAGATAAAAAGTGATTTAAGGTAGACAATATAGGGTATAGTACAATAACAAAGTCCCTTTTAGCTTTGACATTTTATGATCTCATGAATAATCCATGTGGAAAACTATGTGTTCAACTGGTGTTTTTCAAATACCTGTCTAGTCAACACTGTGGTCTATACTCAGTGTACAGTGGTGAATGAGACAAAAGAGTCACTTTCTTCATAATATACAGTTTAGTGGGGAAGGTATAAATAAAGAGGCAATTTTAATGCCAAACGGGGGTAAATAAAGACTACTATGACAGCACTTATCCCCCATGGGACAATTTCCTAAAGGAAGTACAAGTACACATTTAGTCTTCATGCTGCTGACTTCGGTGATGCTGAGGATAGTGTACCATGTATGTTCATGCCCTTTATATCTTCCAGGAAATGAGATGAAAATATGGGCTACCAAGAATATTTGTCCATGACTGACATCCTAGGACTGCCCTGTCCAATACATGAGCCATTAGCAATGTGGTGAATTAAATTTAAGCATAAATTAATTAAAATCAAAATCAAATAAAAACAAAATTTCAGTTCTTCAGTTATACTACCCATATTTCAAGTGCTCAGTAGGCATATATGGCTAGTAGCTACTATATTGCAGCAGATACAGAACATTTCATCACCGTGGGTAAGTGCATCAGAAAACACTGCGCTAGAGCTTCAAGAAAGCTCAAAAAAACTTCAGCAAAATTTACAAGCATAGCATCTCTCACACACTTCTACTCTAGCAGTTATTAATTATGCTGTAATTGCCAATATTTTTCAGTCTCCCCCAAAGATTTCTCAAATCCAGTTACGATTTTCATTACAAATTTTGTCCTCCTTACATCTGAGGTCTCTAGTCTCCATCAAGACTTTTTCTACCAGATTAAAAAAAAACTGGCAGAGTAAAATAAGTTCCCATGGGCACTCAAAGAACAAATGGGAAGGACTGTGGTGAAAATGTCACAAAACAACCCAAGGGATGCTAGTAGGTGAGAAACGACCTGAGTTCTTGGGCAGATTTCTCTTGTAGATGCATTTTTGGCAACTTCACGGGTGAGTTATACGTAGGGTCCAATTGGATGGTTAAAGGTGCCTTCCCTCTAGCTAAGACCCGAATAAAAAGAAAAACCTAGCTTACATATATCCCGACAATGTTGACAAACATCATAGGTCATAGGGGGAGGGGTGATGTAATTTTTGCTTCTTATCTGAATTAGGCCATAAGACATAGAGTAAAAGAGACAAACTGGATTAAAAACCGAAGTTTTAGGGAACTAATTGTTTGCTTGCTTAGTAATGGCTCCATTTACTTTAAGGTTTTCCAGGTGATACCATAAATTTGGTTACTTCTTATAGCATTTGGGAAATTATAGAGAGATGTGATGTTCTCTCATCATCCTTTTTCGAGACTCAGAGCAGGATGTGTTAGAATTAAAGAATTCTATACATTTGTCTTCAAAGCTCCTTAGCTCAAAATAATGTTTCCAGTTCAAATGAAGATGCAAATGAGAAAAATTTAAAAGTAACAGCACTTTTGGTCAGCATCTTAACAACTAAAAGCAGTTGATAATTGTCAAATGAAAGTTATGAAAATATATGCAGGAAACGGGCAAAGGATGAGGAAGCAGTGCTGTGGAAAGCGGGATGTCAGACACAGTGAACAAGCCTAGTGGAAGTTTCCAGCACATACACACACATCTGCTAGGCTTCTGGCCTGGAAGAGTCAGAGAGATAGTGGATGTGTCTCAAAGAGGGAGAGAGAGAGAGAAAATAAATAAGCAGTCAGATTATAAACAGGCAGAGAGAGTGAAATGGACTGTTATTCACTCCACTTGGCCATAATTTCAGGGGATCACATTAATATCTAATGCACAGAAATGTCAAAACAAAAATAGAAAAGGTAATAAGGAAAAAATGAAATGGAAGCCCTTAATTATTTTTATTAATTTTATTTGACTTTTTGGTGACCAGAATTAAAACCAGGTGCTGAAAATCACCAATACATTCTGTAGCATGTTGGCATATTTTACACTCAGTGGTTCATGTGGCCCATATAATCTGAAAAACAACTCAGGCTGCAGGACATTGGAAAGATGATATAGGAGGTCATGAATTCCCTTGTTTGTAAAGAGCTCTGCCCCAGGCAGCTTTACACCTCTCTTAGCATTTTCTCTTCTTTCAGCAAACTTGGCTAACCCTTGTCCTATCATGGAATACATATCTTTACTAGAATTATAAAAAGTTTAGCAATAAATTGAAATAATAACAATGATAGCAATGGAGGCTGCCAGGGCACATATTCAAAAACTACAATCATCTGAAGCTAGAAAGAGCCAAAGGGTATGTTTATTTTGGCTCACGTTCCAGCTGCAGGCTGCCTGAGGTCGCCAACTACATTTCTGTCAACAGAAAGAAACTATTATAACAAAATCCATGTTGTTCAGGAAGTGTGACCACAGTGAGGGACGCTGAGGAAGTGCTGTTTTTATAATACATACTGAAAATGTGTCCTAAGCCCTTCAGCAACAATAGGAAAATTCCCACTCAATCAATGTGCTCACCTGAAAACCCCAGAGAGGGCAGAAGTGGGGCAAGTCTGCCTGTAGAACGTGTCTTCTAGTGGGGGCATCGATATCCTCAAAGCTCTTCAGAGTTTAGGAGAGATCAGCATTCCCTTTTTGTCACCTTAGTTTTCTCTCTTATGTTTTAAGTCCTTTATTATTGATTTATGTTTCCTCTTTTCTGTTCTTACATTGGGCAGGCCTCTGGATTTGGGCTACACATGAGATGACCTGTATGTGTTCATATATTAATAAAGTTAATATACAAATAAAGCTAAAAGAAGCAAGCCTCTGTGAACTCAGTCTGCCTTCCTCCTGCTTCTGGGACTTTCCCTGACATCAGAGGTTACAGGCCTCTGGCCATCATGAACGTGTGGCCCAGTACCATGCCACCTCCCTCCTCCACTGCTGCCCATACCATGCTGCCTTGCCGAAGTTCAGGAGTGAGACTAAAAGAATAAGTTGTCCTTGCTCTTGGGATCACCCTAAGAGGAACTGTCACATCAACACAGGGTCAACCTGACTTATAAGCTGAGCAGAGTCATTTAACAACTTATACCACACCAATCCAAGGGCTTTCCATGTTTTCCTTACTTTCATCCTTTGACAGCTCTATGTCGTCAATTATTTTCTTTACAGATATAGAAACTAAGGCTCACAGACTCTATGGGACTTGATCAAGTTTACACAGCCAATATTTGACAAGAGCAAGATCTTGGTCTTTAGCTCACATTCTGGCAGTGTAGATACTTGTGTTCCTTAAAGCCAAGCTTCTTACATTTACTGTGCATATGAATCATGAAGGGTCTTGTTAAAATACAGACTCTGGTTCAGTAGATCTGGGGATGGGGGCCCAAGAATTTTTAATTATTACATCCTCCCAGGTGGTGGCTGGGTGGTCTTGTCACCATACTTTGGATACCAAAACTTTAAAGAAATTTTCCAAATTAGGCCTAAGGTTGAGTCAACTGTGGGTAAGAAACGTCCACTAAATATTTGGGAAACTTTAATATAAGGATATGGGTGGAGGGACCACTCAACTCTCTAGAAAATTTCATCACATGTAGAGGAACCCCACTGCATGGTGCCTTTGAGGGATTATGCTGCTTTCTGTTCATCTTGATTTCAAAACTCAGTCCTAAATTAAGGACTGGGGTAGGAACCTAACAGTGGAGGTCTTTCTTCTGTCATGTTACTAGTACAAGTCCTACCACTGGGAAAAGAATCCAAGGAAAACTTTTGAATCACTGAAATGGATTGTTGTGATATCAAGGTCAATAGGCAGTTATTTTTAAGAACAAACATAATCAATGAACTGGTTTGCTTGCAGAGAAGCAACAGAACTGTAGCCACATTTACTTCTCCAACACTAAAATATAACATTTAAAAGTAAGAATTTGTGGCTCAGATTTTACTAGGTTGGATCTCATGTTCACCATTAATTAACTGGTCAACTATGAAGAATTAATTAACTTTCAATGCTTTAGTTTTCTCATCTATAAATGGGAACAATAAAAGTATTTAGCTCAAGAGTCGTTATTAGAATTAATAAGAAGATATATTTAAAGTACCTAAGACATACTAGCATTTTAGCTATTTCAACAAATGCCAAATGTATTAAAGCGTCCAATGTTCAAATGAAAAAAAATCAATTATACTAACTTTATTTTAGCTGGAAACTTTAACATATATTATTGTTATTATTGTGATGAGGTTTATTCACCTAACAGTGAATGAATTCCTCACTTTGGTCTAAGAATGTTAAAATCTGAATGGCTGTCTTATATAAGGAGATGGATTTGATGTTGAATGCTGCTTTCGCTATTCCCGAGAACATGGCAATTTATTTTCTAGTTTAAGCATTATGGAAACAAAGCAACATCCTTTCTGTACACACAGGACCAAGTTCAAAACTATATTAAAAACCAGCAGCATCAATAAGTCACCAGGAGTATATGTACAAAAATCTTGCCTAAAATCTTTTAGGTAGCATGAATAATTTCATCTTACCTCTGTCTTTCCTTGTTCTACCATCGTGACTCATCTTCACTTCCCATATTTAACATATAATTAGGCACTTTTAAGAAGAATACCATAAAGACAGTTGTGTGCATGTGTAAGAATAAATGTTTAGAACCAAGAAAAGCCTTGAAAATGTGAGTGTTGATTTTCTTCATTGATATTTAAAATACCAAATAGATGCAAAAACATATTCATTTACCCAATTTCCCGCCTTTAGAGTAAAAAAAAAAACTAAGAATAAAATGTATGTCGTTTCTACAGAAAAAGTATTTGCAACAAGGGAAATCTCTGAGCTCAAAAAAAGGCAAGATAAAAGCAATTTATTGTTATGCTGCCCAACATTACTATATGAGATTACTTCAGATGAAAGACGTTGTCATAATGCATGCAGCCAAGGAGGCTGAATTCAAGTATTGTTGGGAGTTTTTTATTCCTTCTTTTTAAACACAGTGCTGTCAATGTGTGAAGCCTCAAGGGATGTACAAAATATAATTAACAAAGGCTTATGATAAGGAATGAACCAACCAATAGGCAGAGACAAATTTTAAAATGCCAGCCCATCTTCAAAGTCTTTCTCTAAAACATTTCTTTTGCACACCAATTTAGTTTACAATGATGAAAATGTTGTCATTTCTATGTCCTAACTTCAGCTGGAATTTTCTATCTGGCTTAAAGTTGACGTGGAAATAATTATAGGGAGATGACAGGTATAACTATGCAATTCCACTGAAGTTCTAAACAGGTGCCTCTAATATGAGTTTCACTGGATTTATCTAGGGCTTGTGCTGGCCTGTCCCAGTTCTGAACTGAGCATGAGACTGGTCTAGTGTGCCATAGAGGGAGCAATGCTTCCTCCATCTCTATTTGATCTATGGCCTTGCAGCCGAAGTAGCCAACTGGCACCAGTCTGATGGCTGTCATCAGTAAGTCTGGTGTTTGTGTGATGACCAGTGGAATTTGACATGAAGTGCCAGGGCATTTCATGGCAACTACATCAACAAAGTTTGCTCACAACCAATGTTAGTTTAGTTTGAATCATTGCATCAGTTATTAAAGAGTTCCAGTTTATAAGAATTTAATATCTCAGAAGGTTTAGTTTTATACATTCATAAATTTTTATCTGCTACTTCTGAAGGAAAAGAGAAAATAGAAATTTAAAAAAAGTCAGACAATTCCACTGGGGTGAAGCACAGAAAATATTCTTTTTGCTCAGCACTGACTAGATTGTCATGGGTTTTCAGTTTCAAGCTCAATTTAACTAAGCCTTTTGGGCTCTGAGTTTCATTTACTCAAGGCCAAACAAAACTTCCTCATGGCAAAAAAAAAAAAAGAAAGAAAGAAAAAAGAGAGAAGGAAAGAAAAAAGAATCTCAGCATGAAGAAATAAAGTCTATATAAAGATTTCTGAACATTAAGAAGTCCCTGATAAACCAACGTCTTCATGAAAGATACAAATATAAAACATATTGTATTGATTAGAATTTAAAATGGATTTCAAAGCTCTTTGGTCTGAAAATCTTTATCAAGCCTATTATAGGACAATCCCCTCCCACATTACAATTACTAACTCTTCTCCATTCTCCTTCTTTAATTCTCTGCTAGCCCCTAAACAATACCAATCTCAGGCACAATTTATTAATTCCTAATACATTATCTGAGAGCAGGAGCACTTACCAATTTGAACTTCTCAAAATAAAAATTACTAAGGCAGCCTTAAGAAGAGGAATGAATAGAATGAGAGTACAATCAAGCCACAATTACTCACAAAGGCTCAGTTCAGCAGATTAAAATCCAAATGCAGGTGACTGGAGGCAAAGAAGCAAACACAATGAGCCCAATTCTTTGCTACCTGTTTACACAAAGCTCCAATTGACTTTTCTGAAGGGCTCCCAATAGGGCCCAAGGGGTAATACATTTGCTGGTATGGTTGGTATGCACTCTCCACCCTTTTCTAAGCACACAGTCAAATATATTCAAGGGTTTGCAACATGGTCCTCTCCAGGAACTGACCTGAATTTTAGGTGAACGAGAAATCTAAAAGCATTTTGAGAACAAAGGGCAAATCTTAATGGTGAGTGCGTTTGCTCTTTCATGGTAAGCAAAGTATCGTAGGATTCTGAATTCCTCCAGGTCTTCTATCAATCATCTCTATTCTGTACCATCTCTGTCCCTCCACTCCGTTGTTCAGCAAAAACAATGAGACAGCTGGGTAGGAAGAAGAGAATTTTCTTAAATTCAAATGGTATGTACCAAGTGTCTGTATCAAAATGTCTTAGAGCTTGGGCAAGAGTCCACATTTTGCCAGATTTAATTGGCTAATAGGAACTTGATTATTTCCAGCTATGAATGCTGTACACAAAATACAGAATACTCCCTTCAGGTACAAGACTAAAAGTCCACAGATGTAAAAAGTAACCCGGAAGCTTAAAATGAGTTTCAATAGAGAGAAACCAACATTACTGTGAAAGACAAACAACAACAACAACAACAACAACAAAAAACAAGTAGGAACAAGAAAAAGATTGGAGGGCAAATCCATAAACATAGTTAACTTCAGGAGAGTCAAATGAAGGAAGACAAAAAGTGGTATGATCAAAATAATAGAAGTAAAGTGATTTTCTGAAGCCTAATGGAAATGCTAAAAAAAAGGATTCTGGCTTTCCAGAGGGTTTTTATTTATTAACGATGTTGTTAGCTTTGGCAAAACATATGGAAAGTGTCTAACTACCAAGACTGCAAGTAAAGATGTGTCGTCTCAACCCTGTGAAACCCAAAGTGTACAGACAATAAGAGATCTCTGTGTTTTTTTATTTATGTTAACCAATTACTCTTCCATTCTTGACCTATCAAATGTAAACATATTTCCTTTCATATTCCTCACTGTCAGAACCATTTCATTATAAGATCTATGTAATCTATTTTATGTTTTCAGTAGAAAATATTCAGCAAAGCTAAAAAATTACAAGGTGATTATGCAAATCGAGGACATAAACGTATGACAGAAGAAGCAACAATGATAAAAGGTTCAAAATTATACACTTTCTGAATTTACAATCTACTGGAACAACTATAAAAGTATTTCAAAATATCTCTGATCTCAAGGTTAAAAACAATATCAGTAATTGACTGTAGATATTTGTGTGGTTCTCAAACAGTTAGGCTTCCAGACCAATTAAGTTCCATTTTAGCCCATTCTAGAATACTCACACTTCCTTTGTTTATGACCTGTAGGATGACATAAGTCAGTCATTCTCAGAGTGTGGTTATATAACTACAACATTAGCATCACCTAGGAACTTACTACAAGTGCCAATTTTCACACACATCTTTTCCCCTCTCCCCACTCAGTCAGAGACTTGAGAGTTGTAGCCCAGCCATATGTATTTATCAAAACGTCTTAATGACTTGATGCATACGCAAGTTGGAGAACCATTGATTTAAGCAGGGAATATGAAAACTCCACAAGTTGAGGAACATAATGCACAATGGGAAATAAAAACACATGGATTAAAAAAGATAGAGAGAAAAAATGAAATAACAAAGCACATTATGAAAGGTGGAGAACAGAAAAAGGTTTATATTTTATTTTTTAAAAAAGGAAAGGATCCCCAAATCCCTGTTTCCACTTTCATGACCTCAGTTCCTTAGATTATTTAAAACCAGTTTTGTAGAAATAATACTATTATTTTTTCTTAGAGACCAGACGATACTTTTTTTCTCAATGAACACAATCTGAATAATATTATGATTCCAAATTGCTATGACCAGACATTTTATTTTTAAATCTATTGTTGTAAATAAGAACACATCTGTTAATTGATTGTGTCTATCAACCAAATTCTTTAAAATAATATACATGTCCCATGTTTTTAGAAAATATACATATCAAGGAATCTTCAGTTTGGTAAAGTAGCTTATGAATAGATTGGAGAGATCTAGTTTTCCCCTAACACTACATAGCTTTAAAAGTGTTAGAAAGCTTTACTCCAGGCTTAGTGTTTATTTGAGAACAACATGCATAGTAGAACAAATGTAGGTCACTCCAAATTCAACCCGAAACTCTAGCACTCAAAAGCCATCTTGTCAGATATGATACTGCCACCAGACCAACTAGGTTTAATAAACAGTGGCAGTTACTATTCACTCGCAAACCCAGAATCCCCAGATAATCCATTATGCATCGTGGCCCACCACTGGATTCATTTCCTGATTCATGTATTGCCCAGCAATCCCTTCATTATTCATTCAACAGATAATTCATAGAGCACTTAGCTGCTGAATTCAATTATCCTATGGACAGTTATGCAGACAGATATAAATAAGACATTATGGCCAAGGCACAACTAGGTCTAGTTTTGTGATAAAGGTCAATGTTCATACCATTGACCATTTCTCTTCATCTCGCTAGAGAGAAAATCACTTTGGAGTGTAGTTCCAATCCCTGGGTTTTGGGGTGGAGCCTGACACAAATTTTAAAAGCTACATGGACAATTACATAGAAAGACAGCAGCCAGATGGTACAGTATTTGGAAGGCCTTAAGGTTTCTACTTGGCTGTCATTACCTCTGAAAAGCCTTCCCTTATCCCACAAATCTGATATCAATAGTCTTCCTATACAGTCCCATAGTGGACACTTCTGGACATTGTGTTGTATCAGCCCAATAAATTGCCCATCACCTCAACTAAACTGTAAAGTTTTTCAGAACCAAGTTGCGTTTACTATATTGTAGTAGTCATCAGTGGCTCTAATCACCAGACTTTCGCTCACACAATTATTTAAGTTAAAGAGCGTGTGAGTATATAAACACCGAGTAAGCTGCAGTGTGGCTCAGAAAACTTTTTTTTTAAATAAGGTTATTAAGGCCATTTAATATTATAGTAAATTCCAAACTGTTTTCCTAAGTGGCTATATCATTTGACATAATCATCAGCAATACCCAATATTTTAGTTGCTCTAAATCAACACCAGCACTTGGTATTTTCAGTCTTTTTAATTTTAAAAAGAGTATGTGTAGAGATATCTCACTGTAGTATTAATTTACATTTCATTGTGGATTAAGCATCTTGTGTCTATTGACCATTCATATATGTTCATAGTAAAGTAATTATTTAAATCTTTTGCTTGTTTTCATAGTTTTAGATCTTAAATCTGATCCTTTTCTGTGATCTATGAAATTTTTGTCTAATCGAAGGTCATAAAATATATCTTTTTTTCTAAAATATATATCTATGTTTTCTTCCAGTACTTGGTAGTTTGGGCACATATATTTATGTCTATTACTTATATCGAGTTAATTTTTCTATATAGTGTGAGATAAGATTTGAGGTTCATTTTTTCCTGTATGGCTACAGATCTTGTTCCAGCACCATTTGAAGAAAAGACTCTACTCTGTTGAATTACCTTGGCAATTGAGAATGAATGTGTTGGTCTATCTCTATTCCATTAATTTATATGTCAATCATTATATTATCTTTATTTTTGAAGATTCATAGTAATTCTTGAAATCAAATAGTTCAAGAACTTTAGATTGTTCTTTTTTCCCCATCATTTTGGCTATACCATTCTCTTTGCATTTCTAGGTAAATTTTAGAATCAACTTATCAATTTCTACAAAAAAAGGTTGTTGAGAGTTTTAAATTAGAATTTCACGACAGATCAATTTGTGAAGAATTGTCATCTTAAAAACACTGAGTCTTCTGATCCATAAACATGTTAGATCTCTCCGTTCATTTAGATAATCTTTAATTTTTCTCATCAGAATTTTATAGTTGTCAATGTAATAGGTTTTGCACATATTCAGTTATATTTACCTCTCTATTGCATGTTTTTAATCATGTTGTAAATGTTATCCTTTTGATTTCCACTTCCAATTATTTGCTACTCATATATAGAAATACAATTATTTTTGCATATTGATCTTGTACCCTAGAACTTTGCTAAACTCACTTATTATTCTAGTACATTTTTTAGAGATTACTTATGATTCTCTAAATAAATGATCATGTTCTTGCCCTGCCTCCCTTCTGACAGAAAACATATTCAATATTTTTGTCATTAAGTATGATGTTAGCTGTAATGAGCTAGAGATGTTTTTTGTCATGTTGAGGAAATCTTTTGTTTTCCTAAGTTGCTGAGAATTTTTACCCTGAAATTAAGTTTTCTCCCAGGTTTGGTTGTTGTGTTTTGTTTTGTTCATTTTTTTGACATAATTGCATGGTTTCTTATCTTTGTTAATGTGGTAAATTATATTGATTGATTTTTTAAATATAAAACTACTTTGCATTATTAAGATAAGCTCCAAGTGGTCATAATGTATTTTTTTTTATATATTGCTAGATTTGACTTGCTATTTGTTAAGGATTTTTGTAGCTATGATCACATGGCGTATTGGTCTATATGAGGATAATTCTGGCCTAATAAAATGAATTAAGAAGCATCTTCTTTTTTGTCAGTATTATGGAAGAGTTTGTGTAGTATTATATCTTCTTAAAATTTTTGACGACTGAACCACATGAAGCCAACGACATCTAGATTTTCTTTGTGAGAAAAATTTTAACTACAAATTCAGTGCTATAAAGCTATTTGTGTTATCTGAGGGTAAGCTTTGTATCTCTTTGTTTTTGTCTTTCAAGGAATTTGTTTATTTCATCTTCTTACAATTGGCATAAACTTTTTGTAGCATTTTCTTATCTTTTTATCACTTGTAGGATTTGTACATACGTTCTCATCTTCAGATATTGGTAGCTTGCATTTTTTTTTTCTATTTCTAGATTAGTCTTGCTAAACATTAAGCAATTTTATTGATCTCTGTAAAGAACTAAATTTTAATTTAAAAAGTTTTTGTCCATAGTCTATTTAATTGATTACTGTACTTATCTCTATTCTTTCCTTTCTACTTCTTACTTTGAGCTTAATATGATATTCTTTTCCCTTAAGATACAAGCTTAAATCACTGACTTTAAACCATTTTATTTCCTTCTGTGAGTATATAGTTTTATCCTAAGCACTTTACCTGCATTTCACAAATTTTGGCATGTTGTGTTTTTGTTTTCATGCAGTCATTAAATTTCTTTGTCATTTTTTCATTGACCCATGAGATACGTAGAAGAGTGCTATTAATTTCCAAATTTGGAGGATTTTATAGATAACTTTCTGGGTTTCTTTTGTTTGTTTCTAATCTAATTCTGTTATGATTAGAGACTATAATTTGTATTATTTCAATATTTTGAAATGTTTAAATAAGACTATAATCTATTTGGCATATGCTCCATGTATGCTTTAAAAGTATGCATTTTCTGCAATTGTTTGGTAGAGTAATATATATATGTCAAGTAGGTCAATCTGGTTAATAATGTTATTTAATTATTCTATATCCTTACTAAATTTTGTCTACTTGTTCTATCAATTACTGAAAGAAGAGTATTGACATCTGCAACTTTAAATTTTAATTTGTCTATTTCTTCTTTCAATTCTGTCAACTATGTTTTTTTAAGCATTTTGAAACTGCATACACATTTAGGATTGTTATATCTTCTTGATGAGGTTCCTTCATTCTTAGGAAATGAGTCTATTATTGGTAATTTTTCTTGTCCTTAAATCTATTCTGTCTGATATTCACGTATCTATTGGTTACCGCATGCAGGTCTGTTCACTCTGGCTTGACTTAGAGGGAACACTAAAAACTCCCTGTCCTGTGAGAGTACTGGAAATTTTTGTCTTACAGCCCCAAGTAATGTTATTTCCTTGGAATCTGTTCTTATCTGGCCTTGTGTAGTTTGATCCTATGCATTTCCAAACTACAGTCAACCAATCTCAAGAGGTCCCTTATGCACATTTCAGGTACTTTTTCTCTGTGTAACTCTTTCCTCCCAGTACTGTGCCTCACAAATTCTAGATTCCTTGACCTTCTGAGCTCTGGTCTCTCAACTCTGCAAAATTGCTAGTTTCTGTTTGGGTTACCCCTCCCTGTACTGTAGTCCAGAAATTTTCTTGAGGCATAAAGTGCTCATCTCCTTCGCATTCAGAAATTTTGTACATATAAATATTGATACCTGCTGGTAAAGATAAATTATTTTTTAAATTACAATAAATAGTGTGTTTGAAGTTCAAAGGCATAGAAGTTTTTTGGGGGGGTTGTTTTTGTTTTGTGTTGTTTTTGTTTTGTTTTGTTTTGGTGAAGACAGATGAAAGAGTATGGGGGATAAGGATTCTTGTGAGAATTTCTGCCATAATATTGGAAACTCTCAGATCATTTTCTGAAACTTGGTTTCTTAGTTTTCTGATCAATTAGATTCACAAATAAGTGTTAACTTGCTTCAGTCACTAGACTAAGTAATGGTAAAAAAAACATTAATAAGGTACTTTTCCTGAAGTATATAGAGCAATGAATACTAACTTTCTTCCACTGATGGGGAAATTATGGCACAGAGAGTTAAAAGACTTGTAAAAAGTCACCCAGCCAATTAATCGTTAAGAGTCAGGAACAATCCCAGTCATTAATCTTTATCTCAGGGTTTAAAATACTTACTGGCTATAATCCACACACAAAAGTGTTTCAGAATATTTTATTTTACTGGAAGACTTGTTTTCATTCAAAAAAAAAAAAATTCCGGATTTTTTTATCTTCTTGACGCCAATGATTCTCTGCATCTAAAATTCATCCTTCAAGAGTATGACACATAGTTTTGAATTGCTAGTATACCCAATATCTTAATTGTTATTGTAAGTTTTTTTAAGTTACTCAAACCTTCCTAGGTCTCTCAATACTGTGAGAAAAGGAAATGTTAGCCTTAATATCTAAATTTCACAGGGTTACCTCTGAGACCTATTACAGGATCTCAGACCACCCTTGAGGTGCCTCCAAGTATTCTGAGAGTCCCAGGAGGCATCTCACGTGTATCAGCATCAGACTGTATCTGAGTACAGGACAAAAAACAGATACCACCTTGTTCTCCTGTTCCTGTCTGTCCTATGATTTTGAGTGAAATAATAGCACTACCATCTCTCCAAATTTACTTCATACACACACACATGCACACACACTTCTTATTGTGTATTAACTCATGAAAATAGCCCTCTTGGGAGGAGAAGATCTTTACATTCACTTTAATTGAACACTCTGCTACAAATACTTTAAATCAATGGCTTAAAGCCTATCCCTTTCACCTAGTATAATCCCATTAGTGACAGAGTTTCACTATGGAATCAATTCTCAAGTAGGCAAGCATATTTTTTGAAACCCAACACCCAATTTAAACCTTCTTCTCAGAGATTCTGATATTTCTTCTACTTCACTCTCCATCCCCAACATTGAGAATAGCTGCTCTAAATGAATGTCATGACTAAGGACTAAACCCAAAATACAGTCTATTGCAGGGAAAAGCAATTAGAAGCAATCAGGAGGGAGACATACTTGGATTTATAGCAATGAGAGACAGAATCCAGCACAAACTAAAAGATTCAGGCTTAGTAAAAATGTCACTCCCACCTAGTCAAACCTTAATGACTCTGGAAAGATTAGATTGAGTTAATTATTTATAAAATAGTCAAATTATAAATTATTTTACAATGAAGTAACGTATAGATTATGTCACTTATTAAATGATTAAAAGAAGTTTGTTTTGGAAATACAATAACTTTCTTCCTTGTGAGTCAGGATTTGCCTAGAAATCTGACTACCATAATTAATAATTTTTAAAAGTAATTGGAATGTTTTAATCATTATAAGTTTTCTAAATATCTATCTGTGATTATAAATATTTTAAATTTTTCATTATGTTTGAATTTCATACATCACTTATTTTCAGGCTGATCCAATCAATGTTTTTAAACGCAGATGCCTTTAATCAACTTAAAGTCTTAGAATAACATTTGATTGTCCTTCAAAAATAAACTACATATGTACTAATCTTTAATTTTCAAATATGCAAATAGGTAAATTTATTTCATGAATTACTAGTAATCTGTCTTTAATTGTAATATGTATTCATGAAAAATATGTTAAGGCATTCTTAAATAAATGCCCTTTCTATCCAACCCTTTAAATATAATTTTACTGAAATTCCTATAGTAGATCAGGTAATTTCTAGTGTCCTATTATAACATTTGATCTTACCATTTATATTATTTATGTAAATAAAGGCAATGATTGGTATTCACAATGGCCACTCTGTTTAGTAAACCAGAAATGGACATATTCCATGTGAACTTACTTTATTGCTGTAAAAGAGCAATGCTTCCATATACTATGAATAACCAGTTTACTTGATTATTTAAAAAATACAGAATTGGTCACCACTAATTAAAGAAGCTATATTCCCATAGGCTTCAGATCATTAAAAAATATATATTTCATATATATATTCCCTGGGATTTTTTAACTATTCAATCCTGGAAGTATTCAGTATGCCTACCCAGTGCCTAAAGACTGCTGCTCAAAGTTAGACTTTATAGAAGAATGTGCTGCACATCAAATAACTGAGAGTGTAAACAGACTTAGGAAGGGCAGATACACAGAATCTAGAGGCAGCACAATAGGCCAACCTTCTCATCAACCTCTCTCCCTCCCTTTTTTTCACCATGTAAAGTCCAGACAAGTAAAAGCATTATCAGAAGAAATATTAAATGAAAACTGACCCTCGGTAATTGTGGATTTTCAGTGCCTAGTTGCCCACCCATCCCTTCTCATGCTTCAAAGAACAAAGGGGAAGGGATACAGAATAGAGGAGCAAGGAAGAAATAAAAAGAGAAGTTATTTACCAGCCCTTTGAGATCTGGTTACCAGCCTGAAAAACAAGAACAGATGTATTTGCATGATTATAAAATAAAATGCCTTTCAAATAACTTAATCTTCGGGAATATTATAGTGTATACATTTGTTTTTAATTCCACAGGGACAGGCAACAGACTGTGGGATCCTTTGTTTACCCCTGGGTATAGGGACAGAAGATTCTTAGATACATCTCTGAATTCATGCTAGTGAAAAACACGTGTGGGAACCAAGAGGATTACAGTATTATCCTGCCATTGTTTTCTGCACTACATCCACTTCAGTCTTCAGGAAAATGAAAACAGAAACAGGCCCAGGAGATTATAAACAGGCTGTTGCCGATGAAGTCTGCTCTTCCCATGTTGATGCAGCCCAGAACGCAGGTTTGTTTCTTGAGGTTCTATCAAAAACCCTCTCTGAATGTGAAAAGAATTAGTGGAGGTGAAATCACCCAAAAGGCAATTACTGTCTTTTTCCCCCCAAGGAGTAGATTTCAGCCAAGCAGACATAAAAAATATAAAGTTTCTGTCATAGCTGAAGAGTTCAAAGCCAAGAGGCAAAGCACATGGGCTTTGGAAATGTTCGTGGTTAGTGGTAGGTAATAAAGAATATAAACGCAGCAGCTCAGACTAAATATAAATTTAGAGGAAAAGGGAAGAACGGTGTATGCTGCTCCCCCATGCTGTGCTTCCCTGGGACGGACACAGACTTCATTTTCCATTTGGCACAGAAAAAGCCTGGACCCACCCCAGCTGGATCGTTCAAAGAGCCTTCAAAGTGTTGTGTCCACGGGGCCCACTTTTGCTCTGAACTGGATGACCCTGGGCCAGCTGTCAAAAGGCTGAGCTTCATCGGGTAGCACCAGGCCATCGGGGTCAGATATAAAAGAAAGCTGACTGGCTCATAGGGT
This sequence comes from Pteropus alecto, assembly GCF_000325575.1. Lineage (NCBI taxonomy): Eukaryota > Metazoa > Chordata > Mammalia > Chiroptera > Pteropodidae > Pteropus > Pteropus alecto. The sequence continues at coordinate 1,018,749 of NW_006434369.1, forward strand.
TACAATAACGTCAGGCAAGGTCAGCTCACTTTTTCCATTCCAAGCCAGGGCTGGCCTGTAATGATGATACGGTAATATTAATAACAACAGGGACAACCAATACCTTTCAGGGAATGGTTTCAAAATGCTTTCCAAGGAAAGGCCGGTTATTAATTCCCCAAATGACAGATAAGAAAACTCAAGCAGAGAAAAGAAAAATGATTAGACTCAGAGCACACATGTGAGTCAGGATACAGATGACAGAAAGCACCAAAGCCGCCTTCCCAGATCAGGTTCTGGTCCTCAGAGTATTATTTGACTCCACTGGAGCCTACCTCCGCAACACATTGCTCCGTGCTCTGGAGCTACGGAGACTGGTGAACCCCTCTGCATTCAATGTATTGTTTTAAAGCCTTCCTGACCCATTAACTTACTTCATCATTTAAACAGGTTATCAGGAGGGAGGGGAAAAAGGAGGGGGAAAAAAGTAAACAAATAAAATGAAAATAAATAAATAAATATTAAAAATAAAAAAATAAATAGGTATAGTAGTCATCTTTACTATTTCTGTTGTTCTTTTTTTTTAACATATATTAAGAATCTGCTGCATATGCAAAATAAGAACCAAACAAAATGCAGAATTATATGGACAGAAATGTTTACTTCTAACAGCACAAGAACGTTTTTTAATATTTCCGTATAGACATGCTCATCCCTAAGGCGTACTTTCTCAGTTTCCCTTGAGTAAGTAATTCAAACAATAACTAAAATTACATTTGCTCGTGATTTATTTAAAATAAAATCAAGCTTCCAAACTTTTCTCTCAAATTTGTCAGATATTATTACTCTTCTCCATTTATAGTCTGCAATGATTTGGGAATCACAAAAATCTCTGGGCCTTCTTTTTAAACAAACAGTCGATACACACTGACTAAACACTTACTAATGTTATTAAAGAGGCAGTATAACCTTGCGAATAGGATTAGGGGCTTTAGGGCAAATGTCCACTCTTTTTAAACTATGAGACCTTGGCCCTTAACTTCCCCACCCAGCTTTCTCTGTAAAATGGGAATGAGAAGAGTCACTTACCTCCTATGGCTGTTGAGAGGATGAATGAGCCAACATATGCAGAGGGCTTGCAATGGTACCTACTGCATAGTAAGCAACTACATGCATGTTAGTACACAACAGAGCTTTCATTTTATAGTAGAAAAGTTCTATGCAATGATTCCTGCCTGTAGGGAACAATAACAAAATAAATGGAAAACAAAGTATGCATTTGGCATAGTGTTTGGCTGAATGACAATACATATGGAAGACAGCTAAGCAGAATAGTAGTTTTAGTAATCAAGGAAGACTTCCTGAAGGAAAAGAATAAGGTTTTCATCAAAATGGGAAAAATATTCCCTTTACTTTCTTTGTCATTCATAGTCTTCTCTTACATTTATATACCCATTAGAGTAGTATTTCTGTAGTGAAAGGCTGCATTCAGAAATAATTAAACCTGTCTAGCAATAGGAAAAATACCACAAAACAATTAAGAGACAATCCAAAGGTTGTAACTGATAAAAGATGGTTCCTAGATCTCAGGTAGCTCCTATATTTTAGGATAAGGATGATGGTAACAAAGAAATAGAATCTGCTTTCTTATGACTGCACCTTAAAACAACCTGGTGTTCTGCTTTATTAACTAATGCCCAATTCATCCTATTGAATTCTTATCTAAGGTCTCCTTTTCATTCATCAAGTGTTTTTTTTCATACAACCTTTGAAGCATTGCTTGTTGAAGTGTTCAAATTTGGAACTAAATAAGATACATTCTTTGTCCTCAAAGTGCACCTAAACCAGTATATTTTAATTAATATGTTAATTTATCTAATCATAAACTTTAATCTAATACTTTTTAAAGTTAAAAAATTCAAAAAGTGGGGAGATTAATAATATAATCATAAATTTATCACATAAGGATAATCACTCTGCATATTTCTTTCTGGTCTTTTTCACAGGACAAATAAAAAATGCACATGCAAATAATTATGACTTTACCACATGTGCAGTTTTTAAATAAGCCTTTTTCATCTACATCATAAAACATTTTTCAAGCCATTAAAATTTTCTCTAAATGCATCATTTTTAATGTTGTATAATATTCCATTATCTAAATGGTCTATGAAATAATCCTATTAACATTATCTAAAGCTAAAAGTAAACCTTTGACTAACTGAAGACATTGTAAATAGCTGTATATCCACAGAAATGATGTGCTGGATGAAAGGAATTAATCTTCTGAAAAACACACCACCTTTATAAAGCCAATTGCCATGACCTGCAGAGCATGGGCTATGCTAAAATAAAGCAGCCCTCAGAGGTAACTAGGACCTCTCGCACACTCCATGCCTCCTTCTGCTACACTTCCATTCTGCAGCCTTTTCTTCCGAGGCTGGAGAGCTTTACTGGTCAGGCAGCTTTCCCATCTTCTGGACTTCTGGCAGAGAGAAGACCAGATACAAGTGAGCAGCTGGGAAAAGCGAACTAAATTAGAACTAAAGTTCTCTTAATAATTTCACAACTTCTTTAACATAAACTAGTTAAAAATATAAGCAATACACAGTGTGACTGCTGGTTGTATACAATATCTTAACTTATGTAACTCAAGGCATTCTTATTTGTTTGCTTTTAGGATCACTTCCTTTCAGGGATGTGGAATTAAGTGGTTATACAAAATCAGCTGTCAAACTGGGCACTGCAGTCACATTTCCATGCCTAAGAAGGCAGGCACATTTCTAAAAAGAAGGAATATGAGAAACTTTCTCTACAACTAATAAAACTAACATGAGTTTAAATTCAATAAAATTTCACAGCAGCATAGTTTGTGTACCTCTCATAAGAAAGCAACTGGTCATGCTGTCTTCATATGGCATTTTCATTTCTAGACCATAGTCATAAGGCGATCTGAACTTCTTCACATTTGAAAAATTAAATTTTATTGAGACATATTAACTATGTATTTTATTTTTAGAAAAAGGGGGAGCTTTGCATTATTTTTTCCCTAAGTATCCAGTGTCTCACTATAAGTAAACCACACTACACAGAATCTAAAGCCTCCTGAAAGGTTACTCATAGCCAAATATCCATTTTACGATTTTCTAATTGGCTTCCATTGGAAAATCAAATGAAGATTGCAGAAGAAAATTATAAAGAAATAATAAAGTTACAAATAAGAATTTCCTCATATCAGATTTCTACTGCCATAATAATGCTAAAAAAAGAATTACCCCAAAACTCAGTGGCTTAAAACAGTATGCATCTGTTTTGCTTGTACGTCTCTAGGTAGGCGACCTTGGTGGCTCAGCTGGGCTTAGCTGGATGGTTCTGGCTAGAGTTCACCCAGCTGTTGCTGATGAGGATGGCATCCGCCAGGACAGCTGGGACGATTTGGCTTTCCTTCCCACGTCTCGTCTCACCTTCCAGCAGGCTAGCCCAGGCATGTTTTCATGGCAATTTCAGAGGAACAAGAGGCAAGAAGAAACACAAGAGATTTTTTCAGCCTGTGTTTGTTCCACCTTTGCTAACTGACACTTTCTTAGCCAAAGCAAGTTGCGAGTCTAGCTCAGACTCTACCCCTTTAGTGAGAAAAGCTGCAAAGTCACATGACCAAAGGTGTAGTAACAGAAAAGAGTGAAGAATTAAAATCATTAATGCAACCTGTACTATCACAACCGTATATTTTTAAAGGACAATGACAACAATAATAAAATAAAATGGGATAATTCAAATTTTTGAGAGGTAAATCGGTTTAATACTCTAAAGTACTATACAAAAATGAAAATATGACCTTAAATTAATAGAGTAAAACAGATGTTGAAAAATCAAGAGGCTTTCTTCAAAACCTTTCCTCATACCCTATGGCAGGACTGCATACTTCTTGATTTCTTAGCCCCTTTTGCCTAATGGCTGATGGAAGAGGCTTATATTTAGAAAAGTTGATATAAATAAAGAAAGAAGAAAACAAAATAAAACAGAATTAGTAATTTTAGCTTAATTATAATCCTTAACAAGCCATAAAGGTACATTTTATCTCTGGATGAAAAATGAAAATTTTCCAAAGCCCACCAGTCAGATTGAGTAGAACTGAGATTCAGATACAGGACCTTATGAGGATGTATGGCATGATGACTTTAGTAATGAACAATATAGTATTGTATACTGTATTTGAAAGTCATTAGGAGAATAGACCTTAAAAGTTCTCATCACAAGGAAAAAAATGTGTAACTATGTGTGGTGATAGATTACTAAACCTATATATTGATTATTTTGCAGTGTATATATATATATATGTGTATGTATGTATATATATATATACATACATACACATATATATATATACATATCTCATACCTAAAACTGACACAGCATTATATCTCAATTTAAAAAAGAAAAAAGAAAGAAAGAAAGAAAGAAAAAAAGAAAGAAAGAAAGAAAGAAAGAAAGAAAGAAAGAAAGAAAGAAAGAAAGAAAGAAAGAAAAAGAAATATGGGATTAACAAAAGCATATATTGTTTCCATGTTACATCAGAAACAAGTACTTGAAATTGAAAACTGTTTCTTCTGCCTAAAATACTTTTCCCTTCCTCACCACCTAGTTAACTCTTCACTTTCTTGAATTTCTTCAGTTCAAAGTTCACTTATCTGGAGAAACCATCTTGATCACCCTTCTCATACTCCTTTCTTTGAGCCACGTACTTCTACCAATAGTGATCGTGGTTTCATATTTGTTCATAAAATTTTTTGATTGCATCTTTCTCTCTCATGAGACTGTCAAATTCATGGAGGCAGAGACCTTTTCTGGTTTCATTTGGTTCTATCTTTGGACCCAATATAGTTGCTGGCATATAATATCTCCCAGTATATAGCCAATAAATGAAGTAATAGAAAAAAATAAATAAATGTGAAAGCATGGTTATTGGAAAGATGTAATAGTCTTATGGATAAGAGAGAACATACATGGCTGATGAAATCTAAAAAGGTCTTCGAAGTGAAGTTTTAGGTAATACACTTCTAAATGAAGAGACTAAATCTAATATGCACCTTTTAATGTTCCTATGTTGAAGGTTAAATATATGTATATATTGACACATGGAAACAACTGTATTTTATGTTTTTATTAGTGAGAACCAGAGAAAGTCAATGTGAGAAATTTTTCAAATAAATGCAGTTCCTCTCATAGGATAAGACCCTTTTCCCCTCAGCGTTTTCAATAGGAGAGAAGAATGAAAGGATGAATATATATTTCATATCTGATTCATAGTCAGCTAAAGCAAAATTGAAAGCTTCACGAGGTACTTTGCAAGTATCTAATATTTTCTGGAGACAATTTAGAATTGCATGCATTCTCTCCTCACCACTTACTTGCTGGTGTTACAGTCACTTCTGTAAGGGACAGGACTCACCTATTGCCACCTTGATTGCCAGGGAATTTTATTTTTTCTGGTTGCAAACCAAAAACATAAAAGGGCTACTTTTACCTATCCCAAAAGAATGTACCTAAGATTGGGATATTTTAGTGAAATTGATAATAGAATTGGAAATTGCTTCAGAAAGGAAACTTTAGTGCCTGCCTGTCATGGCTACACATGGAATGACATGTACTCCATAGTATCGAAGGCCCCGATAAATACTTTATGTACAGGGACATGCACAGAATACATCTTGGCTATATACAGCCCAGAGAGATTGACCATCACCCTTATAAAATTCTCAGAATATCAGAATTTATGATACTAGATTAAATGCTACAATTCTCAACACAAATGGAAAAGAAAGGCTTTTCTATGGTAGACCCAGAAGCATCATGATTAAAATTTTAAGACCAGACTGCAGAAGTACAGTCAACACAAAAGCAAAACTGAGCTGAGGCATAAGGGTAGCCACATCATTTGCTTCAATTTATCTTGGCTGCAACGTTGCCACCCTAACTTATTGAATCATTGCTTTTTGTTAGGGTAAATTCACATGTGCTTCTGTATAATTCATATAAGAAAAAAAGGTCGAGATGGACTTTTTTCTTTCATGTGTACTTAGAATTATCCAAAAAATATATAGTTATGAGGAAGACACAATGCTTAATATCTGGTAAATACTGAAGTAATGATTCAATTTGAGCTTGGAAAATGAGTGAAAGAAAGAGATAGAGAAAAGGGGAAGGAAGGACAAAAGGGGAAGAAGGAGGAAAATTTTTTTTAAAAAAGGAAGATGAAGGAGAAGGAAGGGAAGAAAAAGAAAAATCTGTATATATGATACTTGTACATTTCCTACAATAAACACTGTTGTTGCAGCAAAAAAATCTTACTGGTATTATTTTCTATTGGCAAACTCCACTGGAATGTATCCTTTGTCCAAAATATTGTATATCACTTAAATTTTGATATAAACGTTACAATATTTTGATAAAATATTTTCACGACCCAATCCTACTTTAATTTATTCAACCACTCTGAATAACACAGACTTGTGATAGGTTTTGAATTTAGAAATTACCAATATTTGATTTGTGAGCTCAAGAAATTGAAGTTAAAGAAGACACATACATAAACATTTGTATTAAAAGACTAATATCGCAAAACAAATAAGATGTTATTGTGGCACAAGAGAAGAAATTATCAAGTCCCTTGGGAAAAGAATGGGGAAAAACAGATGTGAATTTTTCACAGAAGAGATGATGCTTGACCTAGGTCCTAAAGAATCACTAGAAATTGAAAAGACAGATGACAGAGGGAAAGCATTAGGAAGCTGAGGAAATAAATGCAAAAGCATGACCACCTGAAGTAGCAAGTTGCACCCAGGGACCTATGATGGAAGCAGTGTTGGTACACAGAAGAAAATGAAAGATGAGTTGGGTGAGTAGACAAAGACCAAGTCATAGAAGACATTGGATGGCATGCATGAATGATATTGATTTATTTTGTAGACAGTGAATTTGAAGCATAGAAATAAAATAATGCTTTTTTTTTTTTAACTTAACTACCAACAATGTGGAAGACAGACCTGGAGAAACCACAGGGAGAAAGATCAATGAGAAAATCCTTAAAATAGTCCACAAGAGAAACATGATGAAAACTTGAAATAGGGCATAGTGCTGGAATGGGAGAAGAGTTGACAGATTGAGAGATGTTAAGTAAGGAGAACTTATAATATCTAGTGACCAGATGGGCATGAGAGATTAGGTATTGGCAGAAAGAAAGATGTTTGTAATTATGTCCAGATTTTTGACATATATACATATATATATATATATATATGCAAAAGCAACTCTAGGGAGAAAGACAATAATTTTGCTTTTAAATGTGTCAAATTTTCCTATGGGATATCTTGTTAGTAATTAAAAGCAGGGAGCCAAAAAAAAAAAAAAGTGTAGAAAAGAAGCCTGGACTGGAGAGGTCGATTTGAAGTCATCAGCATCCAGGATCCAATGAGCAGTGAAAAGTCACCTGGGGGGCGAGGGGGACACATGAAATTGAAAAGAGAGAGCAGCTAAGTGTAAACCAAGGAAATGCCGACAGTTAATGGATAAATAAAGGAAGAAGAGATTAAGAATATGAGAAAGAGCAACTGAGATGTAAAAGGGAATCAGGAAAATTGAGTACAAGAAAGACTTCTATGGAAAGGTAGTAGTCACTAATAAAGCCACGGAATTTACATGGTTAGCTTTATGTACTACAGATATTGTTTTGTTGTTTTGAATTATTATTTACAAACTGAATTAAAGGCTACTTCAGAATCTAAGCTGTTGTTCGTTATACTAACCATTCCCTCTTGGTTAAATTGAAGTAAACACTTTGAGGAACAGTTTCTTATTCATGTTTCTATACCTAGCAGTACCTGCCACAGAACAAAACACATAGAAAATAACTACATAATATTTGAATACAATTATTGCTTAAGAAAGTAAACAATAGATTCTCATATTTTAGTGAACTTGCATCTTCATTCTGACAATGAATGTGTTTTTTGAATTATATAAAATTTTAATATGTAAATGTCCCTGTGGGTTGAGGGGAGAAGGAGAGAGAGAAAAGGAGAAAAAAAAATTCCGGGTTTGAAGACACTAATTCACTCATTCTGTGTGAATCATATTCTACCATATCTAGCAGGGAAAAGTACTCTGACAGGTCTGGGCAAGTTGAATTTGCTTAGCTTCCTCTCATCTAATAACTTGCTTCAACTAATCTATATTTTTGCCCTTTCAAGTCTACCTCCATCCCTTATCAGTTTTAGTTGCATATCCAGTCTCCAATTTGCTTCTTTGGCAGAGCGAGATGCTAAACTTGGCATTTATGCATTTTTTATTCACTCAAAATAATAAAAAAGGTAATTTCTCTTACAATTTGTGTCTTGTGAAAATAAAAACCAATCGCATTGGTCATCAGTCTTGCTAAGTTTGGTAGAGATGAGTTTCAGTGTTATTAGATGTTATTACATCAAAATGTTGTTCGTTCAAGTCTATATCCCTCAACCTGTGGCAAGTTAAGACTTAACTAATATTATGGACACTTAGGCCAAGTTAATATCATAAAAAGTTAAACCACAGGGTGGTCAGTTCTAGGCCTCTCTGCTATTCCTAAATGAAATACAAGAACCATTTACAAACTGCATTATCTCCATCCCCTATCCTCAATAAAGTTTATCATATACAAAGTTGAAATGCACCCTCTATCAAAGTTACTGTGGGAATCAAGGGAGATGAAATAGGTTAAAGTGTTTATAAATTGTAATGCACTATAAAATGTCATTCAGGGCTGGTTTGCCCAACTCCGTCATATTTCTAAATATAGCTCAGTATAGAACAAGTGCATGGGGCTAAGAAAGGACAAGCCCCAGGAACTAAACCTACAAATAGATTGAGGCAAACTAAGGGGATAAACAGAGAAGCAGACACTCAGAGGATCAAAGGGGCATGATCACCAATAGGTGGGAACTTAGACAAGCAGTTACTGATAAGAAGTCAAGTAGGGATAGGAGTTTCTGACAGGCACAGTCCTATGGAGACTCATAAACATCCTAGTCAGAATAAATTCTCAGTACCCCTTGAAAGCAATCTCTTTAAATCTCTTTTAAACTTCTATTTAGAGGGCTGGAAGAAACTAATTTTCTATTAACACAAATATTTAATCTTCAAAATAAAGAAATCATTGTATGCACCTAATGTAAAATAACATTTTACTAGAAATTGTCCTAGACTATAACTCTGTGCAATAGACAAATATTCGAAAGTCCATAAAATGGCTTTAAAATATTAAAAATAAATCACTTATTCATGACAAATTATAGCAAGCCAAGCATTGTTTGGTTTTGGAATTTTACTTGATACCAGGTGCCAGTTGAAAGGCTGGTCTCAGGGCAGGTAAGATTACCACTTGCGACCCTTAGCTGAGCATTGAAAAATTATTTGAGGAGTCAAGTCTGGACAAATGAAAAAGTTTCAAAATTTTCCATTAGAGGTTGTTGTTCTAATCACATTTTAGTTGTTATATAAAAGTCCCATGTGACAATTTCAGTTTACTGTCATCATATTTCTGAATACTTCACTGTTGCTTAGCTCCACTTAGAGATCACTGCCTCATCCAGTAGCCTATCAAGCCTGAACTTCAGTCCAACTCAACTATTAAAAGGGTAGAGATAGGAAATCTAGATCTCAGAGTAACAGTTCCCAGAAATGCACGAGTGGCCTTTGGTGTTGAAGAAAACTGTTACCAGATGTGACCAACACACCCTAAATGACTCTTGCCAATGAGCCATGCCCTTGTATAATTCTTTCTCCTTGTATTCTAGCAGAACCTGTGTCTTACTTCTAACCAAAGAATATGGCAAAGGCGACAGGATATCATTCCCATAATTATGTTACATTACATAAGACTCTGTATAAACAGATTGGAACTAGAAACTTCCCCTTGCTGGCTTTGAAGTCAGCAGTCACATTGAGAGAGCATCTAGGGAGGGTCACGTGGCAAAGAACTAGAGATGACTTCTAGAAGCTGAGAATAGCTCTCAACCAATATAGCCAATAAGAAAACTATGATCGGAGCCCTATAGCTGCAAAGAGATGAAATCTGCCAACACTATGAAAGAGCCAAGAAGTGGATCTTTCCCCAGTTCTGAAGAGAACACAGGCCTGACTGGTACCTAGATTGCAACTTGGTAAGACCCTGAAGCGAAGATCCTAGACTTTTGACCTCCCAAAAGTGCAAGATAAAAATCTGAGATAATAAATGTATATTATTTCAAGCAGTTAAGTTTGCAGAACCTTGTTACACAGCATAGAGAATACAGTAGGAGTTATGCCAAAACACTAATGTAGGCAAATGTATGTGTGTTTTGGGGGGTGTCTGTGCTTAGAGGTTGAGACAGACATATTATGATAAGAACTCAGCCCAAGGTGAAAGTTCGAAAGCAGCCAGGGTGGAGGTGTTAGAGGCTGGGGTGGGCTGAGTCTGCAAATGGAGGAATTACCATAGTCAAGGCTGAAAACTAGGCAGGGTATTTCTATCCATTTTTTGAGGTGGACCAAAGAGAGTCTCCAGTCCAAAATAACTTTGAGTGGCTGAAATCTTACCAGCAGCTATACATTCCTGGTGTGAAGTATGACCCTTGATATTCATTAATTATAACACTATGGAATAAAATAATTACTGGATTAATTTCCTTAATGAGAGCTCCGATTAGCTGGTGATAACGGACTACCTGACAAAATTTGGGATAGGACCCACTAAAAATAAAAAGACATAGCAAACACAAATTTTAACTAATTCATAAATTTGGTAGTGGATTTCTTTTCCCTAAAACAAGCATGATTTGGGGACTCAGAATTGGATTAAAACCTTAGTTTCTGTCTTTAATAATTTTCTGATTTAGGCAAACTACTGAAGTTCTCTAAGTCTCAGTCTACTCATTTGGAAAATAAGGTTAGTAATAACTACTTTTCCTGATTGTCATAGAACAAATGAGGTGACACAATGAGACAATGCAATTTAAATTGTCTCCACTATAGTACAAAATATAAGCTGAATTCTAATATACCTTTAATAACATAGAGAGTTAAATTTTTGTTTCGGAAACAGCCTGGATGAATTTGAATCCTGGCTCAGTGATTCATTATCTCTGTGACCTTTTGCTAGCTCCTTAATCCTCAGAGTATCTATTTCCTCATCTAACAGGGATGAAAATAATACATATTTCACTGTATTAGGCAAATATCAAACAAGACAATATACATAAAGTACTCTAATTTTTCCTTAAATAGTAAGTTGCTGCATTGCCTGATTAAGATTGGTCAGCGTTGGCACTAGCTAGCATTTTGCAGTTGGGTATGACAACTCCCAATGTGTCCTTTTATCTTTACTTCCATTGATTGCTCTTGATACTTCTAATAAGAAGGATTAATGGTCAGTAGTATCATTGTTCATACAACTCTGTTAATAGAACTAGAATTTTTAGGCAAAGTTTTTCATAAGTGTTTGTTGTGTTGAATTAAATCCACATTTGCAAACTGATGAAAAATTTATGGAGTGCAGACCATGAGTTTCCTCCCTGTAATGCTGCTCAGCCTCAATCATATCTTCACTACCAATGCGTAAGAATATACTTTTCAATTAACCTTTTGGGCTAATAGAACGGTTTGATTTAGTGCAGAATGTTAGCTTTGGTATCAGCCTAAAAAATGCGTGAGAATATACTTTTCAATGGAGGAAGTGATACCTTTTAGGCTAATAGAACGGTTTGTTTAGTGCAGAATGTTAGCTTTGGTATCAGCCTAAATCAAATCAGCACCAAATACAGTGGGCACCACTGCATTCTCGGAAATTATGCTACAAGCCTTTCTAGCTCCATTTGCGTCCCTCCGTATCACTGCACACAAAGCACATTAGAAGGTCAAGATATTTATACTCCAAAACGTGATGTATGTCAGATCAATGTAATAATAATTTAGCAATACAGGATGAATTTAGAAAACTTTTCATGGAAGTGAATGTGAATTTAGTAGGCCAAGAAGGTTACATCGGAAAATGACACTTAAATTGATTTGGAAGGTCCTAGAAGACTTGTGGAAAACAAGCTGGTATTTGAGCAGCTAGAGTCATTGCCTATAGATCTTTAAAAGTGATACTTTTATCTCCTGGCCTCTATTGAACATTATAACTGAAATGTCCCACAAATACTGAGATGTCTACTCTTTAAAGATCTATTCTTGACAATACTTTCTTGGATCACATAAAGATCTGTACATTAGCATTATCAGGTAGACAGTTTCTATATGATGTTGTTTTAGAGGTCCAGAAATGCCCAGCACTAACAGTCCATTGTCCAGTGTCAGTGTTAACATTTTAATTATTTATTAGAGCCTAGGTACTATTGTAAGCCTTTACAGATACCAACTCATTTAATCTTCATATAATCATCCTGTGGGGTAGCTATTATTTTCGTTATTATCATCATCATCATCATTTTACATTGAGGAAACTGGAGCACAGAGATATTAAATAACTTGTCCAGGGTGATACGGCCAATTAGCAATAAAGCCAGTATCAAATCAAGTCGCATGTCTCCAAATTCACGATCTTAACTATTAGGCTATTACCTACTCTCTACCCAGAAATATCACCAGACTGGGAGCTTAAGGAACTAAGTCTGAATCTCAACTTCATCACTAATTAGCTATGTGAAAAATTTATAACTTTACTACTTCCTTATTTTAGGAATACCAATACTCATATCATGAGGTTAGGAGGATGACACAGAAATATAGAAAGTCTCTGTACAGTGGCTAACTCACAATAGGTGTTCAACGAATATTATTTTTATCTAAATTTAATTCCTTTGGGTTTTTCATTAAGATTCTTATTAGCCTACAAATGAATTATTGGGGTCTGTGAAGCTTTTATATTAATCCCATTAATACCTGAGCATAATTTAATCTATTAACTCTAGCCAAGAACAAAATGTTGAGAGGAACTGAAAACAAAGACAAGCTTATTTGGGTGGACCTCGTGTACAAAGTCAATTTGAGGACACTGGGCACTGTTGAACAGGGCAGGCCTGGGCTGGTGACTTGTGGAGCTGTTTGGGCAGCCAGAGGTCACTGTGAGCTAAAGGTGGATGACAAGAGAGAAGAGGTGCCAAGGAGATCACGTAAAGGCCTGAACCCATTTTACCTAGGGCAGGAGCTTCTTTAATGTCTGCAATCTATGCAATGGCCCAGTGCCACATTCGAGTTGGAAGTACTCAGCTTGTATTGTGCGAGCAGTAGGATTGCCACAAACGATTTCTCTTGTTTCCTCTCAAAGAGATTAATGATAATGATTTATTTGAACATTTTGAGTACTCTAATTTTCCATATTGGCACATAAAGGAAATGTCAGAGAGCGATGCTCAAACACGGGCGCTTCCATCTGAGCTGTGGGTGTGCTCAGCAGCTCAGCCTGAGGAGAAAGAGCTGAATCATCTCTCTTGGCACTGAGCACAGAGGACTCTACAGTGGACAGAAAGAACTCTGTAGGCACACAGAGCACAGGTCCAGGCCACTGTGTTTCATAGTGGATATGTCAGGCATTTCCACATGGTGATAAATGAAAGTGTAATCAAGGCACCTCAGGTCACAGATTTTTCCTGTAAGACTCCATCAGAAAGTGGCAAACCTCAGTGCATGGCCTTAGCCATTACACACTGAGCCTCATATCGAACCAGTACATTACATCACCATTCCTTATGAGAAAAGCAAAAGCTTTTTTAAACATCACTCAGTGCTTTCATCCAAGGGCCAGAACTGTGTCACATGACCCCCAAACCCTGCTACTAGAAAAGCTTGAAGAGTATCTTTTCTCATAACTATAGTGGAAATAAATAGTAGAGACAGAGCTGGAAATGAACACTGTGCAAGCTAACTCACACAGTCTGCACAGGTAGGTACGATTATAATCCCCATCACATAACTAAGAAAACTGAATCTTGAAGAGGTTAAACAACTTGCATAAGGTCTCACGGCTCAGAAGTGGTGAGGCAGGATTTGAATTACAGTGCTCTCTATGTCTTAGCACTATACTCTGCTGCATCTCTAAACTAGGTCTTCCAGTAATTCTCTCAGGACATCCTGTAACTTTAAATCATTATTTACAATGATGTGTTTATTTCGGGTAATCATTTGTTTAATATCTGCCTGCCCATTTAAATAGTAATCTCTGTGAGTGCCAAAACAGTTTTTGTTTTATTTACCCCTGCATATGCAGCAATGTGTGTATTTTCTCACATATAGCCAGTCAATTAATGAATGAATGAATTCAAATAACATGCAATTTGATGCTAACCCAATATTAATCGAGGACTTGGGGAGCTCAGAGCAGAAGAGTAAGCGTGAACTTAATAAAGGGTAGAGAAGACTGCAAAACCGGGCTTGGAGGGATGGATTTGGATTTTAACAACTGGAAGTGAGACAATGAAGCCCAAGGTAAAAAGAGACAAGTGTGTTTGTAAAATAGAAAATTGACCAACATGATGAAGTTAGAGAATTGGGGTGCTGAATAATTTATGGAGAGCCTTGAAAAAAGGGCAGAAATTTTAATATTAATAAAGAAATAGAGGTTTGGAGGAATATGATCGAAATCCTAACAGTGATCATTCTGGTAGTTTTATTTAGGTTTGATTGGAGACCTTTAGGAGCTGCTTCAGGAGCTTAAGCATCAGGGAACGGTGGAGAGACCACACTGGACCACAGCACTGGGAATGGAGAGTGAAGATGGAGAAGCAATCTTGCCAAAGCAGCCACTAGTACAACTTGTGTCTATGAGGAATGATGTAGAGAGAATGCAGAGAATTAGATTTAAAGCAGTTCCAACCTTTTGAGAGAATACATTAAGAAAGAAAGAATATCCTGAGCCATGTGATTAATTCAGGCCAAGACTGTGAAAAGACTCTATGTTATTCTCTAGTTTCTGTCTTCCCCTGCCTCAGTGACCAGCAATGTCAACCTGGATCTCTGAATGACTGTGGAACAAAACTCCTCTCCCTCTCCCAAATCTACCCATGTAGGACATGTGATGTGAACAATAATAAATAAATAAATAAACCTTTATTGTGTTAAGTCACTGGGGGTTCAGATTTCATTTTTAACTGAAGCACACCCTAGCCTATCCTAACACAAGCAGAAGCTCATAGCTGCAACTAACATAGTTCTCAGTGAAAGGTGAAATTTAAGATACAAAGCACATAAAGGAGCAAAAAGGAATGTGCTAATTTTATGAATGGAGAGGATGATGTTGCCATTATGGTAAAGTCAGACTAATGTTCTCCCATGAACAATGGGTTAACAATGGCCTCAAAAACTGTGATTCACCTTTAGTACTTCTTGTAAACATTGATAAGCCATCTTTTTTAGAAAGGAATTTAAAAGAAAAGTTAATTATTGATTTCTCATGTTAAATATTTATTAATAAAACTGTGAAATACTCCAAGTGAATATAAAATGCAATAATGCACAAATGATTTAAATACTAATTTAATAATGATAATTAACGTGAATATTTCTTTTGGTAACTGATACAAACTTCACGATTTGTCTTATCTTTATTTTATTTTTAGCATGTACTGTTAGCATTATGTCTTACCAGTGATCAGTAAATATTTGTTGATAAATGTATGACTAATGCAAATATAAAAGAATGAACAATAGATGGAAATGACTGAAATAATTAAATTAGTTAAAAATCTATTCAAAGAATTATGTATGATTTCATTTATCTAGGGAGCAAAGATCTAGAATATCTGTTTTCTGGTTTAAATTTAGCAAGAAAAGCGTGTAAAGGACAAAGAAAATGACAAATTATTTTAAGTTAGGATATTAAGGTGGTTTTGTAATTTATGCAATCCTCTAGCAACTTTAATAATTATGATAAGAAAAAATATAATTTAATAAGATTCAATAACATTATAAAGAGAAAGATAAATTATGGGTAGTAGGTCTATAGATATTTATATTATTATATTGAATGATTTTGGTAATAGTACCTACTTTTGTGAGTAAAATAAAAAAATATAGAGAAGTATGTTTTCACAAAGGGTCAGAATAAAGTAGGAGGAGAGAAATCATCTAAATATCAGGAAGAATTTGCTGATAGTGGAAGATGTCAGACTGAGAAAGGGTGTAATCTGCAGAAATATAATATTAGACTGGACAAAGTATTAAAACATCCATCACTGAAACTCATCCTTTACCTACAGGGATGTAGAATAGCTAACATAATGAATAATAGCTATATACACTGCCTGGGTACTAGGTGAGACCAATCAGGCAAGTATAAATATTTCTAATTAAATTACTCATGTGATGTAAGACCCAAGATTGACACAAATAGCAAAATTTCCATAAACCTAAAAAGGAAAACACATATTCTTAGGTTCATGTCTATTCTGTGCTTCCTACCCACATTTCTTTCTGTCATATAAAAATCAGATTTCCAACAAAGAAGCAAAACACTGAACATATTCATCTATTAAAATAGACTGTAATCTGAATTACAGAATATAATATGCAATGTGATTCATCGGTAATTTCTGTGGAAGATAGATAAAATAGGCTGTCCATTATGATAAGCTGTCCCACTCTTATTTACTTATTTCCTCAATTCTACAAATGTTTATTAAGTGCTTACTCTATGCTAGGCAATGTGCTAGAAACCAAGTGCTCTTTGCTTTCTTGGAGCATATAGTCTAGTAGTTGATGAAATAAGCACGAAACAATCTATTGCTAAATTATAATCTTCTATTCATTGTCCATCTTCTAATTAAAGAGAGACATTTTTAAGTAAGAACAATGCCATATTTGACATTCTCAGAAACCAGCAGAGTGCACGACACATAGTAGAAATACGGGCGTGCAAAAACTGTTTGTGGGATAACTGAGTGAAAGGAAGAATGAAAGAGGGAAGCTTGGAAAGGGGAGACTATGGATGGTGAAGTTAAGTGATTCTGGTTAAAAGAGTATGTCCTCAAGTTAACAGAATGCCACCATTTCATAGGTTAAAATTAGACCTTCAGAATCAAAACTTTAGAAAAATGATGTTTCCATCAAAATTTAACATATGGAGTTTTATAAAAATGACCTCTTTTCATCAAAGACCAAACATATACATATACTTTAACCTGAGGAAACCAGCTTCAGTCTGAAACTATCTCATATGGAGGAATCATGTAATATTTGTATACCTACCTAGTTCTTTCTACTTGTAAACAGTAATAATCTTTCCTAGTGGTGGGTATGTAGGATTAACTGAAACATGCAAAGCACTTCAGTTGAAAAACACTAATTTCTACATGAGCTCAATTGGTATATTCATTTTCCACTGAGGAATATGATGTAGATATTACTGACTCAGGAGACAGTTAGACAGAGTGATTCTTATAAAGAAACAGAATCTAACTTCCTCTCCAATATCCTGGGAATGTTGGTCTTAAATGAACCTGCAGCTCCATAACCTAAGAAGGATAGAGAGAGTCCTCAGCCATTTCCTAGACTCAATCTCCTACTTCAGAGAATGTGGGACCTTGGCCAAGCTACCCAAAGCAGCTGCAAAGAGGTTGTTTGCTTCAAATCCACTAAAGTATAATTATAAACTCAACCATAAAATTTTATAAACTTTGACCTAAAACATTGATTTGGTATTTCTAAAATTACTCTATGATTTGTATTTACTACATTTCTAATGACATCTTCCTATGTATTGAACACGCAGTGCTAATTTGAGAACCACATCCTTATCCTGCACAAGAATCCAAAAGCTACTGCTGCCACAGAGGAATAAACAGCCTTTAGGAAATCAATGAATGAAGCCATAAAAGGTCATTTGATCTAGTCCTCTGCACTAAGCATGTTAATACTACTCCACCAGGATGAAATATTTTCCGGCAGAATCTAATTGATATTAAATATTAGTGTTGATATATTGATGAAAACAATAATAGCTTAAATTTATTGAGTGCTTACTATAAGCCAAATCCTGAGCACTTCTCACATTATCTCATTTAGTCCTCAAAACCCTCTTAAAATAGAGACACTTTTTAGCCTCCATTTTATTGATAAAGGAAATATAGTAGAGAAAAATCCCTGGGACTCAGCTAAGTTAATCAGAAATTGGGTGATTAAAAGCATTTGTGGTAAGAGCGAAAAAAGCAGACTTGAAGAATGGAAGAGGACAGAGCATAGCCCATGTGCTGCTACAGAAAGAATGCCAACATTAGCTTCTGAATGATCTACCACTAGATAGCCAATTCCAACACAGCATCAGAAAAAAAGCTCTTTTTGCTCCTGCACCTCGTGTCATTTCCTCAGACTTCAGAGTTCTGGGAAGGAGCTGGGCTTAGGTCAAGTGTTTCTATATTAGTTGGCAGGAGCCAGGAAAAAAATAAATCTATTCAACATACTCATAACCACTTTTGACTTCCTTAATGGGAAATACAGTCTTCCTTTCTTAAAAAAAATTAAGATTTCCACCAACTTACACAGTAAATGTCACAGAAATGACGCTGAACCGTGTACAGGTACAAAGATCATTGCATTGTGCTCTTTAGTCCTTCCTATAAAAATAAACATCTCAAAATACCAATGGCATTTTTCAGAGAGCTAGAACAAATAATCCTAAAATTTATATGGAGCCATAAAAAAAACCCAAATAGCCACGGCAATCTTGAGAAAGAAGAACAAAGTTGATATCACACTACCTGATATCAAACTATACTACAAGGCTACAGTAATCAAAACAGCATGGTACTGGCATAAAAACAGATACATTGATCAATGGAACAGAATAGAGAGCCCAGAAATGAATCCACACCTATACGCTCACTTAATATATGACAAAGGAGGTAAGAATATACAATGGAGTAAAGACAGTCTCTTCAATAAATGGTATTGGGAAAATTGGACAGATACATGCAAAAAAAAAAAAATAGAAGAAGCTGTACCACCTTCTTCAACTATATACAAGAATAGACTCAAAATGAATTAAAGACTTAAAAGTAAGACCTGAAACCATAAAACTTCTAGAAGAAAACATAGGCAGTAATCTCTCTGATTACTAACAGGAATTTCTTTTCAGATATATCTCCTCGGTCAAGGAAAACAAAAGAAAAAATAAACAAATGCAACTACATCAAACTAAAAAGTTTTTGTACAGAAAAGAAACCATCAACAAAACAAAAAAATAACCAACTGATTGGGAGAAGATATTCGTTGATTATACATCTGATAAGAAGTTAATATCCATGATATATAAAGAACTTATACAACTCAACAACAACAACAAAAAACAATGCAATTAAAAAATGGGCAGAAGACCTGAACAGGTACTTCTCCAAAGAGGAAATACAGATGGCTAATAGGCATATGAAAAGATGCTCAAAGTTGCTAACCATCAGAGAAATGCAAATTAAAACCACAATGAGATATCACCTCACACCTGTCAGAATGGCTATCATCAATAAATAAAAAAACAACAAGTGTTAGCGAGGATGCAGAGAAAAGAGAACCCTCATACATTGTTGGTGGGATTGCAAATTGGTACAGCCGCTATGGAAAACAGTCTGGAAGTTTCTCAAAAACTTAAAAATCAATATACCTTTTGACGCAGCAATTGCACTTCTGGGTATTTGTCCAAAGAAAACCAAAACAATAATTTGTAAAGATCAATATATTCATGGCAGCATAACTTACAGTAGCCAAGATATGGAAGCAAACTAAATGCCCATCAACAGATGATTGGATAAAGAAATTATGGTCCATATATACAATGGAATATTACTCAGCCATTCAAAAAAAGAAATCCCACCATTTGCAATGACATGGATGGACCTAGAGGTTCTTATGCTGAATGAAATAAACCAGACAGAGAAAGGTAAATACCATATGATTTCATGTATATGCAGAGTCTAAGGAACAAAAAGAACAAACTAATCAAAAACATACTCAAAATTTGGTGGACAATTTGGTGATGGACAAAGGGGAGAGGGGTTGGGAGTTGGGAAATTGGGATGAAGGGTTAAAGAAGTACAAATTAGTAGTTGATAATCGGTCATGGGGATGTCGAGTATGGCAGAGGGAATGCACTTAACATTAATATGATGGCTAGGTGGAGGGTCAGGGAAGAGAAGGAACAATTGGGGGAATCGTTTTATGAACTATATAAATGTCTAACCAATGTACTGTATAGTTGAAACTAATTTAAATAAACAAATTTTGAAAATAAATAAAGAAAATAATATACAAACATATATTTTAAAAAAAGAAATCTAATCTACTCATGCTGCAACCCTTCTGTTATACTGATTCTGACCCACAGAGCAAAAAGTCACCCCAAAAATCTTTGAAAGTGTGGCTAAAAACAGAAATAAAACTTTAACCACTTGTTTGTAACCTATGTCTTTCTTTCAAATTAAAGAGTCGAGATTAATAACTTTTATCTCCTTCTCTTTGGATCTTTTTTTTCCTCTGCCAAATGGTAATTTCTCAGGAATTACTTATAGTATTGTTTCTACCTGCTCATTTTCATATCGATGAATTAGTTTTAATATTAATGAATGATCCTCTAGCAAATTAATTGTTCATTTTTAAATATTTTAAGTTCTTCATTCTATAGATTTATTATTAACTGTTCAGCTGTATAAATGTTAATAGAATGTTAACCTTCATCAATAATCAATTGTTTTATTTTTTTTAATGATTTCTTATACTATCGATTGTAAAGGTTTTGACTTGAATGGCTTTAACTTTTATCCATTAAAAATAAAAGTAAACAAAGGCTCAATGGAATAACATTTTTAAAACACATTCATGCTTGACTGTACCCTGATGATCTTAATAAAATGAGCTTGATGATATCAGCCTTATCTTCAGTAGACAATGGTCCACAGAATGCATTTTCAGACAGTGTATGAAAACCCTCCTAAATAATTCCAAAAATCAGCAATTAGTAATAACAATGAAAAATGAAAAATATGAAGTCCTACAATCATCTTTATCACAAACTCTTTGGGTAATTCTGCTAAAATGAACCCACATTGCAAGTCAAGCCTGAAAAAGCAACAGTATCATATAGTAAGAAAAAAAGACCAGGAAACCTCATGATAAGTCATTTTCTGTTAAGTGTTTTGCAATAAAGAAGCATTATAAAAGTAAAGCATGTTGACCAGTGGAAAGAATCAAATGTTTGGTGGCTATGAATAGAAAGAGCAGCCTCATTTTGATTAGATATTTCACTGTGACAAAAGGTTAACTTCAATCAGCCAGAAAAGCTATTCATTCACCTATAGTGTAACTCTTTGATCCATTTTACCTTTATAACCATGCATCTTTTTTTAAAGGGAGATAGCCAGTAGTAAGTTTAATTTTAGCAAGCAGAAACTCCTTTTATTTATTCTTCAAGGCATAAAGTATTTATGGAGCAAACATTTGTGTGAAAGCACTGGGGTAATAACCCACAATGGAGGTGTCAGTATGGTAGTTTCTGCTTGCAGAGTGCTTATAGTCAATTAGTAGAAATATAATAGGTAAATAAAGATATAATAGCAATATTAAAGATAGATATGAGCAAAGGAAGTTTAGATAAGAGGAAGTTTTAATTTTAAATAGAGTTTTCATTTCAATTTTTAAATTAAAATCAAATTCTATATTGTATTGTGAATTGATATTTGCTCTCTTATGGAAACAATTTAGATCTGGGTTATGCATTAACTTGCAACTATAAAGCATAAGAAATGATCAGTCTGGGGAGATGGAAAAATCACAGAAATTCTAAAGGTCTTAAAAACAATCCTCAAAGGTGAAATTTTGTCCATGACCCCTGCATTATGACTTCAGAACACCACTTTATACCATGTAAATCTTAGGAACTATAAGAGAAGGTTGTCAATTGTTTAATCCCATATGATAGCCAGGTGTCCTTGGGTAGACCTTTCTATGTCTCAGTTTCTCAACTGTAACATAGGGGATGGTTAAGCTCAGAATCTCTACTATCTTTTTAAGTTCTTATATTCTGAGATTTTAAGCCTTTTCACCTGGACCATTTTTCATATGACCAATTTTCATTCCATGTATAAATGTTGTTAGGTTACCAATTCTCCACAAAGGAACTATAGAGAAGTAATTGTATCCCCATGGAAAAGCAATGCCCAATGAATATCCCACACCTCATAAATCATCTGCTATGAACATTTGTGGATCATATGCAAAGAAATAAAAGACCTGAAATCTCCTATTTGCCTTGAAATGACTTTTTTTTTCCTTATTAGAGCTGCACAGATTATACTTATGTGCAGGCTATTGACACAGAATAGAGAACATAATCTTAAAAACACAACACTTCTTGATGAAAATGATACTTGTATACAAGATAGCAGAATGGCCAAATATATTTTAATAGAATGAATTCTAATATAAAATTTAAGGTTCTATTATTTAAGAGATGTGATTCATTCTCTCTCTGCCAAACCCTCAATCTATCTGTATACTGCGTAAGTATTTCTGTTCTTGTTGTTGGTTTGTATATTTGATGTGGAAGTCACAGAAAGAGCTAAACCTCATATTGAGTTGATGATGTGGAATAGCACAGCACAATACCTGGAATGGTCAAGTGTTTGCAAGAACTCTTTCAATAACACTATCTTCTACTCTCTATTTTATGTTATGTAGAGTTTTTGTTCTCTTACATTGTGTATTACTAAAGGAAGGATTTATCTTATATCTGGCACTACGTCTCTAGCATTGCTGCTTCTTAGAAAGTAGGTGCTCAATAAATAGTTCCTGAATGATTCATTAGACATAGATACATCTAAGCAAAAGAGAAGCAATAAATCTCCCTGGTGACAATCCAATTTAAATATGCAAATCTCATTAATCTGACCCCAGAGGTTTTAATCCTTTTAGTCTTCTGTTTATGTTTTGTTGTATGTTTGTCAGACTTGTCTATCAGACACTGAAGCCTTAAGGCTCTGGTTATTTTCTCTATTTAATTCAAAGTCAGAGATTGACATTAACAGAGGAGTTTGGATGCTGATGTGATCTTAGCAGTCTTCATGCAACTTGTCTGAAGAAGCAATAAAACTAATGGCATGCTATTTTTCATTCATCCTTTTTCCTTTATATTCTTTATATTAAAGAAAGCACTCCTTTCATTTGAAGGAAGTGAGTCTGAAAACTATTCACCTTTAATTTTATAGGTTAAAATGATTTTTAAAAAACTATATTAACAATAAGGCGAAGGCATCACTGATGGATTGGCATGTTGGCAGAAAAATTTTGAATCACATTTTGAACTTTTTTATGCTCCAGGTTGATCATAGTTTAGGAAGGAGAAAAGGATAACAGCGCATATTCTTCCCAATTTGGGTTATACATCAGCAAGAATATATCTCAAAATATCATCATTTCTCAGGAGACAGAAAACAAGCATCATATATTCACTCTCTGATTTCCCTAGGTCAAGGTAAAGTAAGCTATCCTTCTTTCTTCCTCTGAATTAACTTATCTACTATTTCCAGGGACAACTAATAGTTTCATGAAGAAGTACTGCTTTTTATTTTTCAGTCCTTGAGATAATCAGATCAATGGTCAAGAATAATATTAGCAGTGAAATTAGAGAAAATCAGGCTTTATAATCAATTGATTAACAAATTTTACTTGTTATATCTATGTAATTAGAAAAGAGAAGGGAGAGAAATATCACTGGGATTTGTCCTGAACATTAAGGTCATAAACTTTTCCTGTATTTTGTTTGTTGTTTGTTTGTCCGCCCCTCCCCGCCGTCACCCCTATCCACCCCCACCCACCCCCACCAAGGATAGGACAGCAGACTAATGTGGGAGATGGAGATCTGTCTAAGAATTTAATTTGGAGAAGGTTAAGTAAAGTCATAATTATAAAACACCTGAGAATTTCATTCTGGTTAAGAATACAGATCTAAGTAGATGACTCTTCTTTAGGAAAACAACTAGGGCACGATGTTCCAAAAGATATTTAAAAAATAGATGGGTTAAGTTGTCAAACACCAAACCACAGATCCAGGAAACTCAGAGAACACAAAGCATGATAAGTGAGAAAAGAAATAAACAAACTATACCTAGGTATATTATTTTTATTACAAAAAACAAAAGATAAAAAAATTTATCCATAATGGAGCAAAGATAAAAATTACTTCTGACTTCTTCTCAGGAAACAGGCAAATAGGAAGAGAATGAAGTGAAATATTTAAGAGTTGAGAGGAGAAAAACCACCAACCTAGAGTTCTGTACCCTGAGAAATTATCCTTTAAAAGTGAAGGAGAAATAAAAAACTTTCTTGAACAAACAAAAATTGAGGGACTTCATTGTCAGTAGACTTGTCTTTCAAAAAATGTTAAAAGAAGTTCTTTAGAAAAATATGTCAGAAACTTAGGAAGAGTATCAGAGAAGGAATAAGTAAACAAAAATTATTGTTTCTAGAGACAATAAATGGGTAACACAAAAAAATGCTCTATTTCTAGACCCCTATGTAATCAATAATTCAAAGGCTAAAAATGAGTCCTAATGGCGATCATTATTATTTTAAAATATCACTGTTTAATCTCTACATGCTGATCAGGCAAAATTGGAAAAGATATACAGGCATTCTTTTTATGTGACCTCCTTTGTTTCCCATATAGTTTAAACTCATTTATTAAATTGTGTATGTTGTACACTAAAAAAAATGAGCAGTAATCAAAGTGAACAATTGATATATGTATATATACAGTGAGATATATATATATATCTCTCACTATATCTCACTATATCTCACTATATATATATCACTATAT
>NW_006434369.1:1043693-1064378 GCF_000325575.1 Pteropus alecto
CTCTATATATATATATCAATATATAAATATATATATATCACTATATATAAATATATATATATATATATATATAATCTTCAAAAAGCAAGAAAGGAATAAGGAAAACAAATGGCACAAATGCAAAGAACAGCTCTGAAAAAAGGTTTCTACAGAACAGATTAAAACTTCTGACCTAAGCTATTTCCAAGAATTCAAATGAAATTAAAGACAATACCAGATCTACAAAATAAGAGATTATGTAAGAGATTGAAGAAAGAAATGAGGAAACATTAGATTAGGCAATGAAAAATAATTTGACAGAACTTAAGAGAGGAGATGCATATAATAAAGCTGTTAAAAAATGAAGTACACATTGGAAGTAACAAAATGGAGAATAAGAGGAACAAAAAAGAAAACTTAGACAGAGAGAACAAAGATCAAAGAATTTCTAAAGAAAATGAAATGTACATAATACAGATTCAACTTAGGCATAATTGGTGTCTCAAAAAGGTGAAAACCAAACTAAATGAAATAGAAAAAAATTTATTTCTAATTTAAAATATCTTCAGAAACTAAAGATGATTGAATCTGCAATTTTAAGAAGCACCTGGTATTTCAGGAAAAATAAATGTTACTAATCAATTAATAATAAGACCTAATAATAAAACTACTAAATGACTAAACTTAACATATAAAGAAACAACTTTGAAAATCAAAGCAAGGAAACCAAAGCATTTAAATGGGAAAATAATCAGACAATTCTCAGAATATACATATATATTGATTACAGCAGTTATGCTATATATATGAAGCCCCAAAGAAAAAAAGTGTGGTCCTTAATTAATATGCCCCACCAAAACATTATTCAAGTATAAACTAGACGTTGTTAGCTTACATGAATAAAGAGTCATAGTTTTTATAAGCCTTTCTTAAAGAAACAACTGGATTTCTCCTCTTGATGAGATGGCAAACTAACATAGAATTAAGTAGCTGCCTCCATCATAATGCAACCCTGGAGATGTCACAGAAGTGACAGGGAGACTGAGAGGTGTGAGGAAATATCATAGAAAACTTGATAATCTTCTGGGGAAAACAGAAGAAGCCTGAGTTCTGGCACATATGCTGAGGGTCAGGAATAAAAATCCAGAGTGAGGAGACTAGAAGCCACATTTGGAAATAGACAGCAATAAGAGTTTTCTCGTCATTTTTTGTTATTCCTCTTTACATCACTTTAGAACATTGTTGAGCACTTCATAGTCTCTGTGGGATATGAATAATGTAAAATAAAATTCACAGTCATATCAGCCTAGCACCAGCCTGGAATGACAGGGTAACGAGAGAAGTGTACTGGCCCAGAGAGTGAATAAGAACAAGTGCAGGCCCACAGTAGACCCTGAGCATTCCCTCTACTTGCAAAATACCTTGAGGACTAGATGATTACAGCTCCCGGAGCCAGCATTTGGGGAAAAGTAGTGACCAGGTTGAAAGTATGACATTTCCAAGGGTGATGTAATATTGCAGGGGGAGGGATATCCAACTTCGTAGAATCTTCTCCCTGAAATATGTTCCCCTTCTGAAATATTCCGAGAAGCATACAACCTATTATTTTGCCAGTATTTTGTTTTGTTTTACCCCAAACACACTACTATACCCCAAGAAAATAATCTCATGAGGGAAGATAATGAGATATTCAAACCTAACCACTATTTTTAAATTTCAATATATGTTAAAAATCTGTAAGAGATGAAACAGAATTAACACACTCAAAAAAGGAAGAATTTAAAATAAGTGTAATAAGTATCCTCAGAGAGATAAGAGAAGGTATTAAAGATAAGATACAGAAATGGGTTATCATTTGGAGAAACCAAATAGAGTTACTGAATATGAAAAAATAAAATGGTTCAAATAAAGAACTCTTAAGTGGTTTTAATAACAGATGAATATTAGCAAATATATATATAAATATATAAATATATAGATAGATATATATATGTTAGAAAGTTGGAAGGTTAGGTAGAGTAACTCTTCAAAAAGGCACCCAGAAAGAATAAGAGGACAAGATTTCTAAAATGAAAGTTAATATACAAGAATATAGAAGGAGAAGTGTATTCACATAATAGAAATTTCCAAATAAAAACAAGATAATGAAAATGGGAGACTTATTTAAAGAAGAAAGGGATGAGATTTTCCTAGATTTTTGATGAGTATTAATCTCTGATTAACACGGTTCATAGAATGCCAAGAAAAAAAGAAGGAAGGAAGGAAGGAAGGAAGGAAGGAATCCCACAACTATGAACATTTCAGAGAATTTTAAGAAAACAAGGTGGATTAAAAATTCTAAAACCTTCTAAAGACTAAGATGAGATCACTTACAAAGGACAAAATTAGACTGAAAAGCAACCCAGGTCATAAGGAGACATTACATTAATATATTCAAAGTAATAAAAGTAAAAAAAGTTTTAAACTCAGAATTATATAAACAGCCAAATATCACTTAAATGATAAGGCAAAGCAAGTAGACAATGCCTTAGAGGATTCGGCATATTTTTGAAAACAAAGAGTACATGATGACTCATAAGAAAAATAAGGTTAAGTAAATAACTTAGTGGAGTTGTCAAAATAAAGAAAGAAAAGCAATAACAAAAATATGTTGTTAACAATCCAGAAATTAGTTCTAGGAATATGAATATGGGAGTAATAGGGAAAAGCAGAATGAGGTGGAAGTATGCTAAGGATATGTTTTACCTGGGGGAAGATATACAGTTACTAAATTTAAGAAATTGAGAATGGGCTTTAATAAGTTATGTATAAGCCCTAGAAGACTAAGAGTATATTATATAACTTTCAAACCAGTAAAAGAATATTAATGTATCCAGTAACAGACACATTAATGAAGGAAATGAGGACAAAAAGAAATAATGAATAAGCAAACTCAATTAAAAAATACCAAATAAGATGGAAGAAATAAAGCTTAATATGAAAAACTTAGTAAATACCAATTTGTTATACTCTCACAAAACAGTGACCTACAGAACTAATTAAAAACAAGACAATAAAAAGCAAACAAAAAAAATCAATGAAAACAAGTACTATCAACATATGTACACAACCTTATTAACCTTATTAATTCCAGTTGTAAATAAACATAATGTAGAATAAAAAAGAAAGTATTTATAGACAAACAAGATTTTAAATATTACGAATATTATAAGCAACCACAAATGTAAATAAGTTTGAAGATCTAACAATAATTTTTTTGAAAAATTAAATGCCAAGTATTGCACAAAAATTTTTTTACATAGTAAGACCAATAATCAATAAAGAAATAGTATTATTCATCAAAATTTCTCTACAAAACTTAGGTATGGATATACTATAGCTAAAATGATACATAAGAAACAGAAAAAAATGTGGTGCTTTATGGGAAGGGGGACTCAAGATGGAGGAGAAAGCTGTGAAGAGATGAATTATTATTTGCCCTTTTGTATGTTTCAGAATTTTTTCATACATATATGAAAAAATAATTAAAATTTCTAAAATGTGACATTTTATTTGTTTAATTTATATAGGAATTTAGAAACATTTGAAAAGTAATTGGTGACATAAATTCTGGCCTCCTCAACATACACTGTTCTCTGCTGTCAGTAGGAGTGTAAATTGGTCCAATCACTATTGAAAACAATATAAATGTTTCTCAAAAAATTAAAAATAGATCTACCGTATGGTTCACAATTTCACTTCTGGGTATATACACAAAGGGAATGAAAACAGGATTTTGACAAGATATATGCATGTCCATGTTTATCACAGGATCATACATAATAGCTAAGCTATGGAAACAATCCAAATGCCCACCAATGGATGAATGGATAAAGAAGATGTGTACATCATACCCAATGGAATATTACTCAGCCATAAGAAAGGAGTGTATCCTGCCATTTGTGACAACATGGATGGAGCTTGAGCCCAGTATGCTAAGCAAGATAAATCAGACAAAGGTTAAGTACTGTTCCATATCACTTATATGTGAAATTTAAAAGAGCCAAACCTATAAAAAAAAACAAAAAAAACAGAGAGTAAAATAGTGATTACCAGGGGATGGATGGGAGTGGGGTGAGGCAAGGAGTAGAATAAGATTGATATTTAACGGTACAAACTTGTAATGAGTAGTAAATAAGCCTAGAGATTTAACACACAGTATAATGACTATAGTCAATAATATTGTACCATAATTATGTAATGTGATAAGTATCACTACGATGGCAATCATATAATATATAAGTATATCAAAGTAACAGGCCGTATAAATTAAACTTTCACAATGTTACATGTCAAACTTATTCAATTAATAAATAAGAAAAATTACACTGTTCTCAGAAGTAGACAAAAGAAGAGGTATAACTACCAATGTGATTTTTACTTCATATTCTTAGAGATTAACCACAGGAAAAAAAATTAAGCCCAATATTAAATTTGAGAATTTAAGACAAATCTTAATGGAGAAAAGAAAGAAATATATATTTTTAAAAAACTGTAGAGAAGTACAATAATTCCATGGTTAAATAATGAAATAATTTGTAATCATTTAGATCAGGGGTTAGTAAACTATGGACTCATGGGCCAAATATGCCCCTCAGCCTGTGTTTGTTAATAAACTTTTACAGAACACAACACTTATTCGTTCACATGCTATCTACAACCATTGCAATGGCAGGATTGAGTAGAGGTGACAGAGACCCTATGGCCATCAGTCTAAAATATTTACTATCTGGCCTTTTACAGAAATGGTAATGTTACCTAGAAAACTTCTTATGTTATAATATCATGTGAAAAATTATATAAATACCCTATTATAATAAATAGGAGCAAAGATTGGTAGGAAATATAACAAGATGCTAATAGCAATTGTATTTGGATGGTTATAATATGCCCGCTCTCGTTCTGTCCTATATTTTTTAACATGGGGGGAAATGTGGTTGCAATATATTTGTATTATTTGTATTTTTGTCTTTAATTTTCTGAATTGTGAGAATATGGCAACCACAAAATCATGAAAAGGCAATGTAAAAACTTCAAAATTAAATTTCAAGATATTGAAGAATCTAAAGCATGACAAGTTTGTTGTATAAAATAGTTATTTAAATTCCACGGAAAGAATGGAAAATTACCATAATCTGTGAGAAACTCCTTATGGTCACTAACAAACAGAATAATTATTCAATCTTACATTTGCATAAAATGTTCTAGTTTGCAGATGTTATCTCATTTAATCATAGACAAAAATTGATAAATGTTTATACCCTTTTCACAAATGAAGAAAGGAGGCTGAGATACGAAGCACCTTTTTCAGGGTCAAAGAGATTTCGAGTGTGTGAAGTGAGAACAGAAGGCAGAATTTTCATTAACATCTAGTGTCCATCTTCAGAAATAAACAAAAGCTTTTGGGCTTCTCTTAAGATGATTAGAACTTTCAACACTTGATTTTTAAAAAATTACAAAATGCTTTTCCTTATTGGTTTGTTGAAATGATGCTGAGTAAAATGATTTTATGTTCCCTTTCGTGTTCTCACTATTTTCAATTAAGCTAAGTAATTACGAACTCAATTTAATATGTGACATTTGTAACTGAATTCTTTTGAAGTAATCATTTTAAGTAAAATGATTACCTATCACTCTCTAAAAAAATAAAGTCCTTGTGGAAACTCAAGTGAAAATAATAATCATTGTTGCATATCTCTCTTGGTTCTGTTACATGTTTTATTTAACTACTTGCCATTTTATAATAGTGCTGAAGTATGATACAAAGTATCATTTTTCAGCATGACAAAACTGCCTAGATCTTAGTCATCAACTCCTCATGCTGACTGGAAGATCTGTATGGGGCATATATTTGTCTTCAGGACTGCCTTAATTCTCAAGTTCTAAACAGGAATATGAAACTGCCGGATTGCCTCATGTAATAAAAATCCTTTTATTCCTTAAGAATCCTTAAGCTTGATAAAGATGGTAAGTTCTATAATGGACAAGGCTTTCAAAATCAATAACAAAGTAATTATTTTGCTGGAAATATTTCTTATTTCTACAAGAAAAAAGTAAACTCTGTTTAATTATAAATAACAGCTTTATCCATTTTCTTTTCATTATTTGTTTTTGAAAACCAGTAATGCACTGTTGTCCAGGAAACCTTCATAAGCTGTTGTGCTAAAGAGGCTCTAATGACCAAGGAGATCCAAGGAAAATCCACGGGGGTTCTGAGCATGTAGCTCTACTTCACCTTCAGTAGAGAAATTTTTTTGAATTCTCATGTCTAATCTCTAAAATTTATGACAAGTTTATTTTCAACATTTTTTTACTATATATTTGTGCTAGATAATAAAAATTTCAAATTACTTAAGGTGAGTTTAATTATCGTTCAAAAAATAGATATTTTGGTATCCAGCAACCTTAACTATCCAACAACTTGTCCACATTTAACTTCAAGGTTAAATTAACTCCATATAGGGAAGCAAATGCAACGTGATTGAATCTCATCATTTCAGCATGAAATGCAAAAATATTCATAGCCTGACTTCTGTGTCCTGCTCTGTCTCAGCTTCTCCAGTTGTAACAAAGCTACAAAAAGCCCCCAAAAGCATCCAATGTCTCACGTACAACAGGCTCTCCCATCCTCCACGCCTTATTCTCATGGTGCCTCAGCCTGAAACACTCTCCCCACCCACCTGTTCCAATTCATCAGATCAAATTCCCATGTCTCTTCTGAGTTTCCCTGAGGTCTCAACCATCTTCTCTATGAAACAGTTCCTGATCAGCCAGCCGGCATCTAGTATTCCATTTTCTACTCTACTACTGTGCCTTCTTACATCATAACAATTATATTGAATGACAGTAATTTGCTTGAATATCTGTTCTCTCTGTCTACTGTATGACTCTTGAGGGTACTCCAGTTCACATTTTCTTAAATCCTCTAAAAAAAATCCCCATTTTTAAAAATTACATTTTTTTAAATCCCCTAATCAAAAAGTATAGGGGGTGAATGAATGAAGTATACAAGTTAGTTTAAGCATTGCTTCTTTGGAACTTTACATACCTTAGGTAAATCAGTAAAAAAATACTTTATTCTTGAAATTCATTAGGCACATCAGCAAGAATTCGAGCTAAGAAAATGAGCATAAACACACTGTTGGCAGGTGCTAATTCTTTTTAGCCTTTCCTGGGATAAGAACTATTAATCCAATCTACTAGGGGATCAAAAAATATAACAGTTTATATAATACTTCACTTGTCTTTTATTTTTAATTGTCACCCTCCTAAGAAAACTGAAAAGCAGTTAGAGGGACCCCTAGAGTGATTTGGCAGCCTATGGTATTAAATAACGTCTAGACTCTATTCAATTTTCTGTACTGTGTATCATAACTTAACACATTAAAAAAAGAGCTGAATAACTCCACAGTAATCCATATGATCATACTGTAACTTTCTCAAGAAATATGACCCCCAAATAAAAATGATGTCACTTCTATCTTGACCAGAATTTTGCGAGGCGTTAACATTATGTAAATTAGCTGTTCCTTAATATAGCTATAGTATTTATAAAAACAAAATTCAGTTGGCCTTTTTTTCTGAATGAAATCTCATTTTTTGATAGTTGTAACATGTAATTATGGAGGTACTTACTGAATTTAGGTGTTGCTACTATTTTTTTTTTGTACAGATTAACTGAACATTATGGAAAAATTGAAATTTAGATTTAACTGATAACATGCAAATCCTTCATTATATAGATGAGAAAATGGAAGGTTGCTGTGGTGATGATAAAATGCAGGTCACCAAGGCATCTATTTATAATCAGCACCAGGCTTAGGACTTGTGTCTCTTACAACACTTACTTTTTTAAAAAAAAATAAAATGCCATCCTACTCTTTAACTTAGATTAAATCTCCCACTTAATTTTTTATTTAAATAAGTAAATAATTAAACTCATAATATTTGATTGTTATACTAAAATTATTACATTTGTTGAAAAATTAGCCAGTTTCCTCTTCACATATAATATTTAAAAAGTGAAATAGAGTTTTCTAGCAGATTTTTAGGGTTTTAACATTAATAACATATAAAGGACTCTTAATGACCTTTCTTACATTAGCATGACTTTCAACAGGGTGATGAAGAGACCATGTGGATAGGAAAGTTGGTTTGGTCTTCATTAGGACAAGATGTAATAATTACTCACACCCAGAAACAAAGTATAGTAAACTCTCAATCAAAAGGACTGGTAATGATATGTTTTGATTCATCAAATATTCACCGATTTATACAACAATGTTTTTCAAAGTTACTTCTCTTATAAATTAGGTGGATATAACCCTACCAAAGCAAAGTTTCTCATCTGGAGTGGCAGTGTGTCTCCCAGGGGTCATCAGGAAACATGTGGAAAAGGAGAGTTGTCAGAATGTCTGGAGAGAGCTAATTGTATGTAGCAAAGTAAACATTCTTAACTAGACATTTTTCCAGAGAAGTCTCTTCCCACCAACATGCCAATAAGACTTTCTCTGAGAACCATTGAGTCAGAAATAAAGTATATCTGATTCTTTTGTATTGGCATTCAAAATAGTCATCATTTCAAGCTATTGAATTATGCAGCTGGTTAATATTGAGGAAATGTACTAATTTCTCATAAACCTATCGTTATTAATTAATATTTCTAAACTTATTACTAAATAATTTTCCTTATTGCATAGAGGCTGTATTCAAAACTTTTATTGTGTTTTTCTTATCTTAAGGGATAAAGTAATTATAGAAAAATTAAAGATAGCTAATTGTTGAAAGATTTGCTTTAAAAAAAATAAATAAATCTTACTTTGGTCACCCATTGTCAACCAAAAAAAAAAAAAATGATGTTGCCTTGGAGTTATGCTGAACTTTGCTTTACCAAATATTATACAGAAACACTTAAGCAAATGTGATGTAAGCATCAGATATTGATGTCAAAATTTGAGTGAAGAAGAAATGAGAATATAGGAAGAAATAAGCCAGTGAAAAGCCCGCTATTGAAGACAAATGCACAGAATAGTAATGGTTTCAGACAAGAGTTGCTGCATGTGCCTATTGCTTTTTGCATAATTCCTTGGTAAAAGTGAAGTCAGGTCTCAGGCAAACTTCTAAGGTGAGAGCCCAGTAGCAGTAAGTCTAAATCACAGATAGGTGATTATCATAAGTCCATCCCTGGCCAAAGGCATCCTGAGAAAGATCCTCAAACCATAAGGGCACTGTCTGTGGGCTAGGGGAAAAGAGACAATAACTTATTGGAGTAATGCTTTCCTCTTTGTCAGTTGCATCCCAATACATTGACCTCTACATGAAGAACCTAGGTATTAAGAAGGCTGCGGGGTGATGGACTTGTGTGATTGAATTAGAAGGATTTGGGACAATCTGATTTTTTTTTTTTTTTTTTTTGCCTTGTCATTTAGTAATTTCCCTGATTTAGGTAGCAGTGCTAGAATTTAAAAATGGAAATTAACTAAAGATGGCTACACATCCCCAAGATGCCAACATTGATACATGACACTTAGAATCTGGAAGGACTTAGTCAAGTAGAATGCAAACATGTTTTCTGGATTCCATGTGTTTTGTCTTTCTTAAGTGATTTTCCATTCAAACTCATTATCGTATCTTCCAAGTTACCCTTCCTATGTCTATTACTAACTCAAGAGCTATATGGGAAAATTGTATTCTTAATTAAAAGCTGTGACTCTATTAAAATAAATTTTAATTCCAAGAAATGTCACATTTGGATATCAGTAATATTCTAGGGAATTCTCTTGGCATATTTACTCCTCTCTGAAACAAAAACATTGATTTTTCCATCAGTAGGTAATAACTATATAAAAGGAAGTTCATCTGAAAAAGTTCTGGCCACTGAGATATCTAGTATCAGCAATGCTGTCCATCAATGTGCAAAACTTTTTACTGACCTATTTTTACGTGAAATCTTAGGTCATAAAGTTTCTATGAATCCATTAGATTCCCCTCCTACACTGTTCTTTCATCTTTGTTCACCTTATGCCTCCATTAGAAAAAGAGAGGAATAAGAGGTTCCTCATGTTTTGAAATGTATATGCTTGTCATTTTTCTTAATAGACTATTTTTTAAAGCAGTTTTAGGTTCAAAGCAAAATTGAGCAGAAGGTATGTTTCCCTTGCCCCCACACATCACAGTCTCCCTGCTATCAACATCCCCTAGCAGAGTGGTACATTTATTATTATCAATAAACCTACAGTGATACATCATTTCACCTAAAGTCCATAGTATAAAGATTCACTCCTGGTGTTATACATTCTATGAGTTTTGACAAATGTATAATGACATATATATCCACCTTCATAGTATCATAGAGATTATATTCACTGCCCTAAAAATACTCTGTTTGTTACTTTTGATGCAGAATTTTTATTAAAAACATATTTTTTTGTTATTAAATAGATATTACAAGGTAATCATTTTTAGTGAGATATGTTAATCCAACATAGGCTGAAGGACTCTGTTAAATGATGCTTTGTTCTTGTTTGTCAAATGTTATTATACACAAGCTAATAGATTTCACATTCAAATGGCCTTTAAATTCAAAACGTACATCAAGATAGCAAATCAACATATGTTTTGATATAAATACTGTTTGTAAGTATAATAGTTATTGCTAAGAAATATTTCCCTACTTGGGGATGATAATATCACCTGAGGAAGGGTGTATCCTGGTTGCCACAAATAAAGCCATTTCATCATTTCCACTCTAGCAATACTAGATGTCATAAACACTTTCTCAAAGTGTTTCATAGAACTTGAGTCCTATGGTACGTTCTCTTTAAATAGGATTCTCTAGTCAAATACATTTGAGAAATGCTGCATGCTATAGTTTTCCTCTTGGAGATTTACAAAGTATATTGGCAATTTAAAAATTCTGTGAAGTCCCACTCCAAACAACTTATTTAATTTTGCTTACCCCTGTACTTTCCAAACTTATTCACAGAACACTTTATTCTTGGGATTTTAAAAAAGCATAACATAAACTGCATCAAAATTCTTGGGGAGATTTTTTTGGAAATGCATGTTCTAGTAACACAAAATAGAATAATAGGGTAATTCATATTACCATCAATATTTTTAAAACAACATAAGCGTAATATATTGTTTTATAGTTTACTTTTCCCTGTATCATATTTTAGTACTATAATTGCTGTTTTAAAATAGTGAATCTGAACTATCATGTTCCATGCTTAATGGAGTTCTTCAGACATCTCATCAACTAATCGTTGCAAATTAATGGTAGTACACATTCTAAAATTACGAGCAAAGAACTCAGAAACAATAACCATAAATTCTACTTACACTAAAATATATTAACACTATACAGTGAGTTTATGATCATTTTGCGTACTCTGCAAGAATCTGTTAAAACAAATGAGTATATGAAATAATTGTAGGACTTAGAAGATGACAGATTCCAATTACATAATTAAAAATAAAGGTGATGACACAAAATACTTCATTTATAAGCAAACTACTTATTTTCATCATCTCTGTAATGGGAATGATACACTATACCTTAAATGATTGATAAGAGAATTAAGTTATATGATGTGTGAAGAACCCAGCCCCATACCTACCAGTTAATAATGTATCGAAAATAGTAAATTTTACAAAAATTTATATTAAACAAATCATTACAAAATTTGGTTTTACGTATACTGTCAATCATAGTATATAATATATTTAATCTAAGTAACAGGCAATGATCACAATGAAATAATAATCAGTATATTCCTAACTTTTAAATAGTGCCTTTTATTCCAAAATATAACTATTCACATAAAGGCTTTGATCATAACTCTTAATCCACAAAAGAGATTTTCTGCAGATTAACATAATTAGAGTCTGTATCCTAATTTCCTAGAATTGTATGAAAACCATTAATTCTAACAAACAAGTTAAATACAAATTTATGATTGTCTACAATGTTTATTTATAACCAAAGCACATATCTATAGATATGCAAAGCATTTAAAAGTACAAAATTTATGACTTTGTTAGTTTTTTCCCTCATGCACTCCTTTTCTCCCAATTCACAGATATATTTCAAACTTAATAAATTCAGTCTGGCAAAGACCATCTAGCCTCCATTATAGGATGGTAGCTGCATAGGCATAATCCACTTCTCAACAACATTATACCTGTGGGAAACGACTAATACAACTGCAAAGACTACAGTAGAGTAAAATCAATAAAATGGCTTTTTACACATATTGATTGCCATTTTTTAGATATAACTTTATTTTTTTAAATAATACATTCATTAAAGAAATGTAGGAATTATAGACAGGTAAATAAAAATCACTTCTAATGGTAGTACAGACCAATGACATAGTAAATTTTGGTTAATTGTCTCTGTGTGTATGTGTGTGCACACACAGTGAAAATGTATCCTACGTATTTATTTTTAACTTATATATAACATTTATTACACATGATGTATGTGTATTAACTTTTTAGAGTAGTGAAACTGTATGAATACATTAATCTATATTATCAATTTGTACTCTGGAAATATTGTTCTATTACCATTTATTGATCCCAACAGTTATTTTTATAAACAAAATTCTTGAAAACCTTGGATATGTTTAAAATCTTCACCTATTTGAAAAGCAAACAGAAACCTATACCTAATTTTTGTCATAATTTCTTTATTTTGACTACTATATTGAACATGTTTGATATGATTATTAGCCTTTATTATTTTGTGAATTGTCATATCATGATCTTTGCTCATTTTTTATTAAAGATTTGTTTATATCTTTATAAGACCTCTTTGTATAATAAAATATTAATTTTTTGCATTAAACATGTTTTAAAAATATTTTCCAGTTTACCTACTGGCATTTTTCCTCAAATTCATTATTATATCATTGATTTAGCAGCATTTGTAATTTAAAAGGTCTTTAATATACAAAAGCCATGTCATATGAATATTTATAACTAGTATAGTGGTTCTTATCTTATGAACCCTTCATTTTTATATTTTTTGTTCTTAATAGTCTGTAACATCTTAATTCAAAAGAAACTTTAAAATAGCTTATATGAGACTCATATAATAAGACAAGTTGAATTTTAAAAAATTATAAACTTCAGAGAGGAAAAGAAAAATAAAAACGCATTAAACATCAAGAAATATTTGAATTGAGCATAATTTTAGCAGCTAAGGCAAAATAAAAGAAAATAGAGTGCTATAATAGTTTTAATATTTTATTTTTTAAATGCAAAGTACATTAGTTCATACAGGGTAGCAATTTTTCCTAAAGCTTAATTCTAAATGATCATATGGATTTTGATTCAAGGGATTATGGAAAGCGTTAATTAATTAATTAATTCCTTCTATTCATTATATTTGAGTGTTTAATAATGTGCCAAGTGGAGATGCCCGTCTTAACTATATTAGACTGCTCTAGATCACGAGTCTCTCCATTACTGTACCTTGCTTCAATCTATTTCTCCATCTGCCTGATCCAAAGTAGAAAACTTAAAACAAGATTGACTATATTTATCTTAACATTTGTGGGGGTTTTTTGGTTGTGAAAAATAAACAATTCAAGGTTGATATTTTTTTAATTGACTCATTATAAATATACTGGAATATCTTAGATCAAAAACTTGAATGTAAGACCTGCAACGATAAAATACATGGAAGAAAACATAGGCACTAAATTATGGACCTTCGTCTCAGAGGGGTTTTCTTAAATTATGAAATCCAAGAAAGTGTTGAACAAGCCAGCTTCAGAAATGGCGGAGATCAAGGCAATTTCAGAAGCCTCAATACCAGGAGTTTGTGAGTTTATATATCTTTTTTCTAGAAGAGTTGGTTAGACCCTGGCTATATCTTAGGACAGTCGGGTAAGATTTTTTTAAAGTACCGTTATCAGGCCCCATCCGAAACTAATTAAATCAAAGTGGGGGTGGGGGGCTAGGCCTACTCAGCAGTGTGTTTTAAAAATCCTAAGTGATTTTAAAAGGCAATCATTGTTGAGCTGCTCTAAAGAGCTGCGTTGACACGATTATGCTGCAAAAACTCCTCAGTTTGTTCTTCTCCTTTTAACATTCAGAATCCTAAGGGCAGAGAAGGTGATGATCCCATTTGACAACAATGTATACTGCTGGCTGAATCAGTCATGACCGTAGGGAAGACTCGTTATTCCAAACAGAGTTGCAAAGTAGGGAGACCACTTGTCTTGTTTGGCTGTAAACGAGTTGTTTCTGGAACGTGAGACTTCAAGTGCTAAAACTGAAACAGTTTCTCAAACCAGGGCAGCCGGTCACTCTTCCAGGGAGCCACACCTGCAGGGCAGGTAAGGAGGAATTCTCAGGAGCGGGATGGGTGGTTTAGGGACTCAATAGCACTTTGTTACATGTTTATAAACCCATACCGCTATCATTTTAAGTGTCTTCTGACTGATATTTGGCGGGGAGGATGGGATAGGAGGAATATGGAGATTTTCTTGCAGTACCACCTAAATTAAAAGTTCAGCACAATCTCACCATATTTAGTGTATTTAATATAGCATATTTCAAAGAATAGATAAAACTGAGGTAAGTTTGGTGATTTAGATTACAGAAACTCTTTTATGAGTTTAGGATAACTAGCAGCAAAAATCTTAAATATATATATATATAAAATGAAAAAATAACTTATACTTTAAAAATGCTGTACTAATGCTCTAAGATATTTTGTCAGCTTCATAACCAAAACTAAATGTCACAAATGTAGAAATGCAAAATGTGTCAGAAATGTTATCTCCAACAGCCAAATGTCATCTTTTCCCACATTTTAAAATGAAAACATTAAAAAAAGTAGAACATTTTAACTTAAAGATGACATGCTATTTCCAGTGTTTCTGCTCTCTGCTAGTCAGACTTTGTTAAATGACTTTTTTAAAAAAATTATTTTCATTATTTTTAATTCAGTAGGCCAAGGAATCTTTCAGTCATAAGGTGATGGCAGGACAACAAACACTAATACAGATTTTTCTGACTGCAATGGCCTATCTGGAAAGAGAAGAGCATAACAACATCTTAAATTATATACTATGTGATGAGCATAAGTCGTCATTCAATACCATAGGCATTCTGGAAATCTACTGCATAGCTTCTAGGAGAAACAGTATGATCTAAACATCCCTAGTACTCTCAGACCAAAATAAATAATGCCAATGGTATAAGGCATTTGGAAACAGAAATAAAATTTATTATATACAGAAATGCTGGGTAAGTTGAAAATTTCCTTCAGCCATACAAAGAGAGGCCTATGATAGATTTAACGTGGAAAGGTTAACACTGACTCAAGGCATATTCTCCAAAGGAAAACCAGTATCCTTGCAGTATGGAAGGAAGAACTAATCAATATAATACTGAACCAACCTAACAGTGAATGCCATCCCACTGACAGGAACCACAGCTACAAAACTCCCGACTGAAACATGTACAGATTACTGCCTGTGATATACATTTTGAGAAATGCATTCTAAGAAATAATCTTGCCGTGTGAGTCTGAAAGCAGACAGGTCTCATGATTTTGGTGCCCCAAAAGAGATTATAATCATGTGGACAATAAATGTTATAATCTCAGACAAAGACTAACTACGAATAAAGAAACACGAAGAGAAAACAGGTAGACAGCAGCTTTTCTGAGCTATAATTTTCTGGTTTGCCTACATTCTAAGTCTTTAACTCCTTAATTAGGCAATAGGAAACAGTTTATATTCCTCAAAATATTCAAATGATCCATTAACATGGTAGGCTAAACAACAAAAAGGGAAATCATGGTAAAGCAGATTGCTGTTCCCTAGACTAAAACTAATTCAGTTAATATCGAAAGAGAGAAATAAAATAATTCAGATTAAGTGTAAATTTTAATGACCTAAAAATAACTTGTCTGTTTGGATTTTCCCTAATATGTAATGTGTATTACCTCAGCATTTACACTAAGTGTACTTTTTTCTCAACAGCACAAGCCCCTTTTAAATTAGCTTTTTACACAGAAAACCTGAGATCCAAGTTATTAGGGAAATTATGAGGCATTTTGCCATCTATTTCTTTGTTTCAATTTGCCTGAGCTGTTTTTGTTTTGAGAGTGCTCTGATGGTCATGGAATCTTTTCAATGTTTTAACACTACTTTCCTCATTTCTCATGCCTCTTGTCAGAGCAGTCATTTAAATTCTTGTAATTGGTGGTTCCTCTTTTTTCTCCTCACTTTCCTTTCATTCTTAACCATATACGAAACCTGTTCCTAGGAAAACTTAGCATACAAAATCCATGTTGACTCACACCCAAAACAACCTCAGCTGGGTGACATTCAAGTTACCTCATCTAAAAACATCTGTTCTCTGAGTAGCACATGTGTATGACCACCTGAGGCCCAGGTCAGATGAAAGGAAGGTTCCAGTGTACTTAACAGAGATTTTGCAGAGGCCATGTCACTAATTGCAAGTTTTGTTTCCCTAGTTCTTTTGTA
The DNA here is from genome assembly GCF_000325575.1 of Pteropus alecto. Lineage (NCBI taxonomy): Eukaryota > Metazoa > Chordata > Mammalia > Chiroptera > Pteropodidae > Pteropus > Pteropus alecto. The sequence goes on from NW_006434369.1 coordinate 1,060,226, forward strand.
CTCAGACACACAATGACAAGTGCTCGTCTCAAGCAGTGGTAGTCAGGGTGACCACATCTGCAAGCCAAGAACTTCTGGTCCTCTGTCTCAGAGGTCTGGTGGCTTAGATTCACCTCCCCATGAGGCTCTTAGCCCATCACATCTATAGACTCTGGATCTGGGGATCCACAGGTAAAACTTTTAGAATTGAGAAAGAAAACAAAATTGCTTTTTCTCTTTCATATTTATCATTAGGTCAAAAAGAAAAGAACTGTTTGATATCTTAGCACTCTTACTCAGAAAAGCCCTGTAACGCCTGCACAGACAACCTGAAGGCCTAACGGTCCTGCATTTATGTTATCCTAGCACAAATCCCCATGGGCTAAGATCATTCCTCTTCATAAGAAAAAGGATAACACAGTCATATGACCTCTTTCTTTATTTTACAAACTTCATTGATTTCTGCATTCTTCAACTAGTCAGTATTTTGCAAATGGTAATATATGTGGAGTCTCAGTCTTCCTCACTAAACCCCAAAGGTAAATTCTGAAGTTGTAGGAGAGCCCCACAGTGCCTCTCTGGCATGCACACTTGTACGAGCTGTCCCTGTGGTCCTTCCAAGGGAGGGAATGGCCTGTTCTCCACACTACAAGATCTTGCTGCCAGGGCAGCGTGAAGAGGAGGGACTGCTGTGAAGAGGCGGGACTGCCGACTCCTAGTTTGCCATGGCAGCTTGAAGAGGAGGGACTTCTGTGAAGATGCGGGACTGCCGACTCCTAGTTAATCCTCAGGCAGGAATTTAATCAAAGACTACAATCCAGGGATCTTAAGGCAAAACCGTTAAAGCCTTCAAAAGCATGCCCAAACAAAACATTAAGACGCACAGAAAGAAAAGATAAGGCAGCTCCAAGAAATGAAAGAAGCAAAAAGCTACCTGAGGCTGTGAACCTGCCATCATTCCCCAGGAACAAATTAGACATAGACAATAGAATCTGGGAGAGAGAGAACACAGTTTAATCACAGACACTGTCTTCAGAAGACCAGAAATCAACCAAGTCAAATTAAAAAATCAACACACATCACAGAGAAAGGAAATCGAAGCTGAATAATTGAATCAGCTTTGTCATTAAGACACATCACACTTGTCTTAACTGACTACATTTTCATGGTCTATCTAAATATTCAGGACTGCTATAAACTCACAGTCTCGCAACATAATAAAACAACATTTTCATAAAGTTACATGAAATATCATACTTAGGGGCTGAAATTTTGCTGGCAAAATAATTAAACCATATTCAAAGAGTGCCGTGCAATCTCTAAAACAGAGGGATATGGCCTGTGAAAACTAGGCTTACCCCAACAAGGGGTTCAAAGCAGCTGTTTCCAAAATGAATTGAACTGGGGCAAATTAGAGAAGAAGAAAATATATACCAGGAAAAGTATAGATGGGAAATAGTTATTTTTAAAAAGCCCAATGTTTGTACCTCAGTATCACAGGTCAGCATGACCTGGAATGAATCTACTCCTCGGGCCTTGTCCCTTCTCCCAGTGAATGGGAGATTCAGGCAGAACCTTAGGACCTGGCCGGGACTTCATGGCCAAGTGGTGACTCACTTAGTGAGAGTAGGAAGGGTTTAGTTGCCATGGCTCTCTGACCTAAGCGAGATGACTTTGCGAGGAATGGGAAGGCGGACTGGTCCCATCTGTCCTCACCTCACTCCATGGAAACGACCTGCCCTTTGGGTGTACAAGTGGGAAAACATAAACACCAAACCAATGGAGTAATCTTCATTTTTCACATGTGATGTTGGACGAGGCTCACTAAATATTAATAGACTTCACAGTCTTTATGGTGAAGTTGTCAAATGACTTGAAATCAGTCACTTTTTGTGAAGTTCTCCAATACAGATTCCCAATGGAATACTAATATACTTATAATTCCACCTTTTCTTGCAGGAGAGCAATGGTTTTTAGACACCAGTCTGGCACCCAATTCCAACTGTCTTGTAGATGTTTTTAAAAAAGAATCTGAAATTATTAAAGAATTTAAAATGGATTAAATCCCCACCAAACATTGGTTTTATCTGTTTGTCTATACTTTGTGTAGTAATATGAGTTGCTATAAATGAGATTACAAGCTCTTTCTTTCCATCTTCAACCAGAAAAACACCACCACTTCTTATTGCCCACAAAGTTGTATGCATTTGTTTTTAGAGAAGTTCTCACTTCATAAATTTAATTACCAATGCCAGGGGATGCCAGTGTCATCTGGAATAAGAGGCACACTCTGACTTTCAGAATCCTTTCAGAATGACAGATTCCACAAGTCTATAACACCATTGGTGTATAATTGATGAAAACTTACCAGCTTCAGCAGACCAAAGCTATAATTTCCTATACAAAACATATTAAAACATAGCCCTCTGTCATCACCTGCTATCCCTGAGCCAGATCCTCATTCTATGTACCTTCATGGGAATTCTCATTGTGCTGAACTCTATAAGAAAATACAAAAAATTCACCACCTTATTTTCAAGGTGTGAATATATCCTATCACTATCCATTAGCTATTAAGCACTTGCAGTGCACCTGGCATCTATTATGACAGAGGGCACTGTCATAGCAATTCTGGACATAACTGGAACTATCACCATCTCTCTTCCCAAGGGAAAGAAAAGACCACAGGCATCAACATGTATTGAAAAGTTATTATAAGTCTTCCTTCAACCCATCACTTACCGACAGATAGGAAATGACCTCTTTAGTGCTACTAATAAGCTTTGTGGAAAAGAAAATTTCAGTTATACACAAAAATAACCAAGTTCAAGTATCTTCCTTCCCCAAATTTGTACCCTCCACAAGGTTAACAGACCATACCTATTAGAATGAAATAAGTAAAATGTAATTAATATTACCCAAGATAATTAAGACATTTAATATTACATTATTTCTCCTCCTTTTCAGATCAGTCAATAAAATAATGATGAATAATAGTCAAATTACAGATTCAGGGAGGATTTAGCAAGGTTATTTAGCCATTCTGACAGTAATATGCACTGAACACAATCCATTGCTTTCTTATCTATCTCATTCTAATGTATTTCCTGATCCCAGCCCTTGATTAGATGCTTAGGAGAGTTTTCCAAATCTTTAAGTGTTCTTATCCTTTGAAAAAAAAAATCAATTCTATTAAATTTGTGGGTAGATATATAAACTGATAAATATTCAAAACATAATCCACATTGACACATCAGTGTCAAAAAATTAAAACTAAATAGTATATAATCAGTATATACTATTAGTAAAATAGAATTGTACTCTTTTATTTATATTTACATACAAGCATTAGATACATGCATTATAACACTACAAACTTTATTTGTTAAAGACACCACAGGATTAACTGGAATAGAAAATAGCAGATTCATATATATTGTATGTGTGTTGGTATATACCTTCCCTGCCTTCTGAAAGGGGAAGTTATTTTTCTCATTTTAAATATTGTTTTCTTTAAATTAATACTACCATTATCTCTATGGCTCACCTATAGACTAACTGAAAGGAAAAGAGTGAGATATCAAAATAATACACACAATAAGGAGAGGGGACTATTCGTAAGTATGGATGGAATTCAAAGAAGCATATAAAACTAGTTTACTGAATCCTACACACACACAAAAAAATTGAAAACGTGGATTAAACATACAATTTTCCAAAATGTAAAATTTATTCTAGAAGTGATAAAATAACCAAACAGTTCAAATACAACTAAAATAAATAGAGGACTTGCTCAATGGCCTAGTTTCCCTCTTTACAAAAAGCACTAGATCCACACCGTTTTATAGGGGAATTTTACAAGCTTTAAAAACAGTCAATTCCAATGCTACTTAATCTGTTCCACAGCAGAGAAAGAGAAGAAAGACATGTGGAACATGGTTATTAAAATCTGATAAAGAGATTACACAGAAAAGAAATTTTTAGAGCAGTCTTGTGAATATAAATCCTGACTGAGTTAGAATACTTATTTCAGAAAAGCAGAGCAGATTTTAGAGTAGTTGGAAGGAAAGCCCCAAAAGTATGCCCAGAAGCTACAACAAAAATATTCCCCCAAAATAACAGTACCTCGGATCCACTAATTACTAATGGGTTGAATCTTCCGAGCAGGAACACA
>NW_006434369.1:1064418-1074705 GCF_000325575.1 Pteropus alecto
ACCTGCAGAGCAATCATCTGAAGTGCAAGTTACAAATGCAGAAACAGAAACCTGACCCCAGACTTTCTGAATGAGAATTATTTAGTGTTGAGGCCCAGAAATCTGACTTTTAACAACTTTTGCAACTAATTCTTTTGACCACTGTAGTGCCTAAATAGTGGTTCTACTCATGATCCCTACCATGTTGACTAACAACATTACTTGCAATGTTGACTTTACCAAGCGAGGCATTCAGATTACCAATTAACCAAGAAATGTTATTTTTATTTGGTCAGGATCTCTTGGTCTATTATGTTACTTTTCAATGATTATTTTTAATAAAAACTTTAAAAGTATGAACTAAAATTATAATTTTATTTCTTTTACAAATTTATTTCTTTTATAAACTGTCTGCAGTAGCCTTTTTCCTATTGATCATCTTCATTATGATATAATGCAAATTGACTATTCATTCATTTAATAATAAGTATTTATAGAGTGCTATTATCTAATTTACCTTATGCTAGGAGCTGTGTAAAATGATGCATTTTCTCTGTTTACCATATTGTTTTTATTCTTTCTATAATTGCAAGACTTTTAATAACAATCACACACTCTTGAATTTTAACAAAATAATTTTTCAGTCATTTTTAATATATTATCTCAAATCAATTTTAGCTAGATGAACTATGCTGAACTAGCTAGACAGATACAAGTAAGAATCTCAACGTTGTTTTGCTTACACTAAGATTTTCTGGATCTACTGTTGGGTAGATTATACTCAACCTAATCATAATAATATAAAAACAGCATTTTACTGACTACATTTTACAGGAAAAAAATGTACATTTGCTATTGAAATAATTCTTTATTTTTTCTCAGGCCATTTTTTTCTCCCCAGTTTTCATAAGGAAGTACATTCTTCTTAGCATGGAGACATTCATTCATTCAGCCAGTAATTCAACATTACTAAATGTTAGTTCCTGTTGAGTGGTTAGGAGAAAGGAGAGAAGAAAATAATGTTTCTGCCCTTATGCAACTCACATTAAGTTTCATTACTTTATTAGTATAGTAGTAATTTGGTTACAAATACTATGAGTAACATTAGTAAATGCATTAATATTGTTTAGAATATAATATTTACTGCTAAGGTAGTTGATATTTAGTATCTAATCTTCCTTATCCTAATGATAATCTTAAATGAAAACGATAAGAGGAAGCTTTGTTTTTTTCCTTTCACTTGGGGTAAAAAATAGAAATTCCGGAGTTGATTTTACCATGAATTATGGATGTTCTTTAGAAGGTGTCTTTCATTATTTCCTCACTCACCAACTTCTGAAATCTCCACCCTACAATTTTGTTTAGAACCAATATATCACAGCTGTCACTGAACCCATCTGTTGGTTTATTTAGAACACTATGCAGATTTTAATGACATCTTTAAGAGAGCATTTCGAAAACCAGTGCCTGCTCCAGATTTCCCCATATCTCTTGAATATATTACCATTTTCAAGTTCAAATTTTTATTTGGTAAAACCTAATAAAAAACATTATCATATTTACCAAAGTTAGAAAAAACAGAACAAAACCCACAGATACAAACTAGATTGTCTTCTATTTACATTCTGCTCATTCTTACCATGGAGTTATTGATTAGGACCTTGTTAATCCTAAATCTACCCATTCTTCAAGCTCTCAATGAAGCTTTAATTACCACAGGAAGGCTTCCCCACTAACTCCAGTCAGCGTCCCATATACACCTTTACCGTTTGACTCTGTGTAACACTTTAATTATGTTTTATATTAAACATAAATTCTACTGTTTTTCAGTGTTCAGAATTATTAAAAGTATGTTACAATAAGCACTATGAATTTTAGCACATAAAGATTATTATAATGTACTATTTATTATCTCATATATATGCATATATATAATCCTTCTCTATAAATACATATATTAACAATTAGAATGATAACTATCAAAATGTCAGCAGTGGTACATTTGAATTGTGTGAAATCAGGTGTGTGCATTTTTTTTTAGTTTTCTGTGCTTTCTAATGTCTTATAATAAATATGTTTTTCTTATGGAAAGTAGCATGAAAAGATTTTTACCTGGTGGCTGGATTCTAAGATTGTCTGGCAATCTTAGAATCCAGCCACCAGGTAAAAAGTGAGACTACCAGAGACCAACTGGCAGACAAAACTCAAATTACATGGATATGCCCTGGAAAATGAGACGCCATTGGAGAAAGATAGACCAAGAAACACAGAGGGACCAGATGTGTGCATGAAGAAGCATCATGGGAGTGGATCCTCCAACGCCAGATGATCCCCTGTAGATTAGTGATGAACTGCCCAGCTGAGTTATTTTTAAATCCCTGACACACACACAACTGTGAGTAAATTAAAATGGTTGTTTTAAGTCACTAATTGTCTCCTCTTACCTTGAGTCCATCTCCTTTGCTTTTTAGAAATTCAAAATGAAGGATGTGTTGGATTTTAATGTGTTTATAGAGAACACATGAAACATTTTATTCACAATAAACAAGCAGACCTCAAATATTTAAATAGGATGCTGGCAACAATTTCAGCCATTGTTTTCATTTTCAAAAGTGATTCTATTTTTGATGCAGTAAGCAGCTATAATTATCTACCAAACTCTAGCTAACTAAAATGACATAAACCAGCCATTGTGCTGATTGTGACTCCATTAGGACATTAATTAATTTAATTGAATTCTTTGACATAAAGTTAGTCATACATGTCTCCATGACTGAATTGAAAAACTACTTCAAGACAGGAACAATGCTGCATATTTTGTGTTCTACCATAATGCACAGTGCCATGCATATAGGATGTATTCAATACAGTCTACCACTAGAAATTAATTATTGAATTAAATTCAGCATCACCTCCTCCAGTTTTCTGTTTGAAAGCCCTAATGCTCTTGACATAATTTCTGGTTTGCCATAGAAGCCTCGCCCTTGAAACATTTAGAATATGTCATCTCCTCAGTCATTATTTTACAGATGAGGAAATAAAGAGATAAGTGATTTGCTCAAGTTAATGTAGTTATTTAGTACATAATAAAGTCATTAGAAACTTAAAACAATTTTCTTTAACAGATTGCTGGTGGGTAGACCAGGATAGCCAGAGGATGTTGGGACTCCTGAGAAGCAGAAGGCCTAAAGTGTAGAAAGCTGGCAAAAAAAAAAAAAAAAAAAAAAAAAGGTAGCTGCCAAGGTTTAAGAGAATACAATTACATTTTAATCCATCCGGAGCACAAGCCAATGTGGGCCAATATCACTCACAAAATTTGAAGGAAAAAAATGCTAAAGGCATAAATGTGAAGGGGCTGGGTGGAAATAAGAGGCAATAAAGATTTCTTTTTTTAATTAGTTGCACAAAGTAAATCATAAAAACAGATATCTCTGCTTTAAGAGTTTTCATTAACAGCTGTTTATTGTACTGTGAATTATTGCAAGATAATTTATGCAAGATACTAGCTTGATATTTGTGCTTCTACTTCTCAAATGAACTTAACTGTCAAAAATAGGGAGCAAATCAGGGTGGGAAAGGCTGTCAGCAGATGCAGGAGAGCAAATGCTCTCTCCGTCTTACATTTTCATTGTGTGTTTGTTGTAAACACAGATTAGGATGGCTTAGAAAACTAACTAGGGTAGATGGTGTGTATGTTTTCTTTAAAATTCCAAGAAAACTCAAACTTGGTATTATCTCTATGACATAATAAATAACCCCAGGATAAGAGCATACTTGAAGCCTATTTCTCTCCATGCAGAATCCAAAATAGACTTGAAGAGCTGTCTATAAAAACACTGAATGACAGGGCATAAGCACAATAAAAGATAGTCATTTTATGAATCTGCACCACCATACTACTAAAAGAATATTAAAAACAAACTGTTCAAATCTATTCTGAGGCTTATGTAATGCAAACTCTTCATGCCTTTAATCAAAGTATAAGAGCCAGCCTTTGGAGATACCACTATGGAGAGTAAATCCCAATGAGTTTGCTCAAGTCACAGTAGTTATCATCATTTATTGAGATTTAGCATGTGTCAGACAACATAGAACATATACATTCTCCTTAGTCCTTACCACAACCTCCAAGGCAGGTATTGCTTCTATTTTTAAATTAAAACAAACAAACGACAACAAAAAAACCTTCATGCTTAAAAAGTTCAGGTTTCTCTTTCAAGGTCATAAAGCTTATCAGTAGTGAAAACAAAATCCAATGAGTTTTACTATGAATCAAGCCCATGCCAACACATCTTCCCACCAATTCTATAAAGCAGATATTATTATCTTCATTTTAATTATGAGGTAACCAAGAATCAGAAAGTAAATTACAAAGCTCAAATAAATGGAGATAATTGGGAATCTTATTCAAGATTATCTGACTTCAACATACTACTTTTTTCCAATGTGGCATCTTGTCTTCAGTATATATCATATTCTCATTATTTTACTCTTTGATTGAATGCGACTAATACACTAATAATAATTTGGGAGACTGCCATCTAAAAATCTAGGATCCTCATCTCAAGACTATTGTTTATAGCTCAAGTTATCCCCAGTGATGAAATGACAGGAGCTCACAGGGGAATAGACAATCATTCTTACTTCATCCTTTCAGTATCAGCTAGACTAAGCTGATACTGGGTTTAGGCTATGCAAACAACAACCTCAAAGTCTTAGTAATTAAACAAAACAGACACAAAGTCTGGCAGTGTGTCTAGGCCACTCTCTATGGCACGTGTGCTCCATACAGTGACACAGTGATCCAAGTGACTTTGATCTTGAGGCTCTTCAATCTCAATGTGAGGCCTCTATTATTCATGTCAGGGGACAAAACTGACCAAAAGATCCTGTGGGACTTTTCTTAGTCTCAGCCTGGAATTGACACATTTCATTCTTTCACATTTCATTAGCCAGAGTCCATCATCTGCCATCACATAATTCAGAGGGACTGGAACTTGTGATTTGCCGTGGATCCAAGGAAAAATACAGTGAAATTTGGTGAATACGTAGCATTATCTCTGACACCTCATCCTTAAGAAGTAAATCCAGACTAGACAAGAAACTAGCAAATGCTTAGGAATTAGCAAGTGAGGTCCTAGATTTAGATTCAGAATAAATTTTTCTGGATAAAGAGATATAAAGTCTCACCATAAATTTATTAATTCAACGTAAGAAAAGAGGAGAAAAGAGTTAGAAATTATAGGTGCCAGGAAAAAATTTTTTAAACATAGTAATTAAATAAAGAAAAACACACAAATTTGCAAAGCAATCTTAAGTATTTTATTTAAGTGTCAAAAATGAAAGAAAAATTTAGCACTGTCTTGCTCTAGGGCAAGAGTTTATGTGTCATTTGAGACATTCGGTTTACAATCTGATTTCTCAAATTCTCTGTAGTATCTTCTTTTTTCATAGCCCTGAACAAAATTCTACGGCAAGGCTGAAAAATATCAAGAGATAGTCCTAACCCTCTAACAGATGACATTCTTACAGGTGAGAAAAATAGACATGCCTGAAATAATAGGTCAAGGTCACTTTGATGGAGTCTTAAAGTAAGCCATGAAAACACCAGGCTAGAAAGAACCACTGGGGTCTCCCCAAAGGAATATACTGTTTTCCAAGTGGTTTGTGTAGTGTCCTGCACAAGATACATTTCTCCTGGCCGCTCTGTTTAATTTTTTCCCAGTGGTATGGTGATTCATTCTTTCATGATGGCTTGGAAGTCTGCATGAAATACTCCAGAGCAAAATAATCTAGAATGAAGAAAGTAGATAACACAGAGGCTTGTCAGCCCCATTCATCAAGTATGTCAGCTACAGTAACATACAGAACCTTTAAGATGAGCTGCTTTCAGCCTATGTCAGCCCACCTTGCTAGTAAGTGACACTTGCTAAGATTGCCAACACCTCGTGTCTAGGAAACTCTCTCTTCTTCACTTGGTCCTAATGAATATCCTTAGATGCGAAATACAAAGATGATGTAGGGCAGAAATGTATTGATTAATTTCAGTAAGCTTTTCAGAAGGCACAGTCTATGCTGAGTAAAGTGGTTTTCAGCTGACTTTATTTTATTAGTGAGGACTCTGGGGAAATTTTGTGGGGTAAATTCTTTTCAGTATTCCATGCATAGGAAATAGTTTTTGTCTTTAAAGTCCCACAACTATATATATATATTCCCTCCTCCCACCCCCAGAGCCTAAACCGTCTCAGAGAAAGTTCTATTTGGTGAAATCTCATTAATTTCAGAGGTCTGATTGGTCTACAAACAATCTTAAGGTTTACTTATTTCTGCTAATTTTTGTCCTATTGTAAAAGAAAGAGAGAGACAGACAGAGACAGAGAGAGAGAGGCAGAGAGGGAAGAAGGGAGAGAGGAGGGGAGGGAAGGGGAGAAGAAATTAGGAAAAACCCCTATTTTTCATTTTCTCTGAAAATAAACATTTCAGGGCAAAAATGAAGTAATTAATTATGGATAACAGCACAATGTATTACTTCCTTTCTCAGAAAACAGGAAGATAGGAAAGCATAAAAAGTTTTTCTCCTTAAAATATTATTGAGTCACAGGTTTGGTAAATTAATTGCATCATTAGAGGAACAGGGTGTTCTTGGTTACTAAAAGGCTCTATTTCTAAATCATTTTGAAGTGGAACATTTGGAAAACCTTTTATCCTTTTTTTGTTGGGGTGAAAAAAATGTAGGAGAGAAAAAAGTGAAATAGGCATTCTCCAAGCACCCAATTGTGTAGTTTTTCTTTTTTTTTTGTAGTAATAATCCAAATTCATCTTACTTCCTAGCCCTCACGTGTAAAGAAAGATTATAACTGGAAAGTCTGACTAGAGTGTCCTCAGGTACTTATTAAATTCAAAAGCAAATTTGTCCAAAAGTCTATAATCTTCCCTCTACTATCTTCATTATATCCCAATCATCAGTGTATGTTGGAGAGATTTTTAACCATGCCTAATTATATGATGGATGCATTAAACAATATAATGCTTACATCCAAATAATAACTTAGTTGTTATTATATATCTTCTCTCCTGATGTCATTGTCACCAAGCTTTGTTTCAGATTTTCTAAATTAATGAAATAATATGATTTTTCACCCTTTATATTTTTACCTATTTGTAATTCTCTGCCTACCTAGACTTCAGACAGGAAATGGAGAAATTAAGTTGAATATTGTTTGTTGTTGCTGTTGTTGTTGTTGTTGTTGTTGTTTGTTTTATTTTAATATTGACATGCATATACCAGGGGGGTTACAATCATCAATTACAATGATCATGCTGGACTTTTTCTGTTTTTAGCATATAATGAAATATCTCAAGATACTTACAGCCTTCTCTGGAGTTGTTTGAGCATTTCTGCTGTGACCCTGTGACAAAATTTACACCTCAGTGCTCATCCAAATTGCTAGCCCCCTGCAGGGCTCAGCCTTTTCTTATCTTGGTAACTTGTGAATGCAATTACCTTTCCTTGTGTGTAGACCCAGGGAAATTTCTACAACAAAGTCCATGCCTTGGGGCTTCGAAGCACTTTCCTCCTCTTCCCTCCTTCCAGGTCCTTTCCCTTTGGAGCCCTGAGCCTTTTCACACACAAAGCAATCCCAGATAGAGACTAATTGTAGTCTATTCCTTCTGGCTCCAGACAAATAGAAGGTTTGGCCTTAGCTCTGCATAGATTCAGAAAGGGTTCCGAAGTTTCTCAGTTACACTGTGGGGGTCATGTTTAGTTCAGTTGGATGATCAGTTGCTTTCTGCCATGTTCCAAGTGCCAAACTAAGATACAAGGAATCATAGACATATACAGTCTTGCCTTTGTGCTGTGTATAATCTAGTAAGGGCTAGATGCATTTAGCAAATAATCTCAGCACTAATGAAGTGTTGTAAAAGAAAGGAAAACCTGGTGCTATAAGAACAAACACCTAATGAATAGGACGGTCTCGGGGGAGGCTTCCTGCAGGTGATATCAGAGTTAAATCCGGAAAAATGAGTGAGGGCGTTCCAGGTAGAAGGAACAACACTGCCTGAATAGACACATGAAGGATAAGAGATGTTGGTGCATTTAATATAATTTCACATGGTCAGTCTTTAGGGTAGGCAAAGTCAAAACAGGAGAAAGTTTTGCATAGTCTGCTAAATATTTTATACTTATTCTCTATTCAATGGAAAGCCATTGAAGAATTTTGACAGAGGAATGAAATAATTAAGATGAATCAACTAAGCTTAGTTATTGCTGGATTAATTCAACAACCAATTTTTAAAAGCCCACTATGTGTCAGGCACTCTACAAAGAGTTAAAAAAATAAATATAAGCTAGATCTGTCTATGCTTTACACTGTTTCTGGTCTAGGAGCTATATGGTGAAGGAATAGGAGGATGAAGGAAAGAAGGAGTTGGAAATGAACAAGGTTTCTGACATGTGCAATTGAGTAAACAGAGGTCTTATTTACAGAAATTGGGTACAGAAGGAAGAAGATAATAATGAGTTCAGTTTGGAACATCTTTTATTTAAAGTACCTGCCAAGTAGCTAAGAGGAAATGTACAACAGATAGCTAGAGCTCAAGCCAGAGATAAAAATTGGGGAGTCATCAATATCCAGGTATTTGTTTAACTAGGAGTTGGCAAAATACAGCCAAGGGACCAAATCCAACCAAAGCCTATTTTCATATGGCTCTTGTGTGCTAACGCTATGAGCCACAGATGCTAAGCTAGGGTGCTCTTTTATCCTCTATCCCCCTTCTGTTTATAGCGCTTGCTCTCTGGCTGGTGGCCACCATCATTCCCAACCCGCACTCTCTGTGCCCCACGCACTCCTGCCAGCCCACAAGGCCCCACCTCCTAGAACTAGAGAATGTCTCCAGCTGACAGTAGCTGTGTGCAAAGTGCACGTACCACCCAGGAGGGCCCAAACACGGACAAACATGATTGCAGTGAGACAAGAGTTTTCTCCTTTGTCGTATAAGCAACTACACAATATCTTCAATTTTGCTCTTGGCCTGTAAAACCTAAATCATTTACTTCTAACTCTTAAAAAAAAAAAAAAAAAAAAAAGATTGTCAACCCCAGGTTTTAACTGAATGTGATAATGAAAATGACTAGTGTTTGTACGTTATGCTACTGGAATTCAATTCAAATTAACAAACGTATTCTCAGACTATTCAGAGGTTTTAAGGTAGAAATACTGAAAACTGAAAATACGCATTACATTCCACAGAAGTTCTTTACTCCACCCTTCCCTCCTTTTCAATCTGGAAAAAGAAAAAGAAAGAAAGAAAGAAAAAGAAAAGTTAATAATCAGAATAACTAAATCCCATCTAGAAGACACTATAAAATAATTTGTTCTGGATTTTCATACTTCGTGTTGTACTTTCTCTCAGAGATTCAATACACATCGTTTTCCATTTAAATGAGCTTTTAAATCCAATGAGCATATTAATTCCTTTATAAAAGAAAGAAATTAAAGCACTGTCTATGGCAACAAAACAACAACTTAAAAAGACAAAAATCAACTGGTAATGTCTCTGGTTATTTGGTTTCTACAATTCGAGACACCCAGTATAGCCTGTCTGGTCACCTGAAAAGACTGGTGGCCCTGGAATGGTGGGGACAAAGTCAATGGCAGCTCACACAGTTAATTTTTTTTAAAAAGTTTTCAGATATCATAATAGCTAAATTGTGCAGACTAAGAAGTGAAAGAGTCTGAGAAGCATGTGGGAGGTAATTAAGTGCTATTAGAAGCAAACAGAACCTAATTTGACCGAATAGCCAAGTGCGGTGTGGTCTTTTGAAAACATTTCCAAACACAGGGAACCAAATTTGATCCTTTAAGTCCTTGTTCTCTTTAGGATGCATGTTTATTCAAAGAACAGATGGGGAGGAAAATCAGAAAAAGACTTTGGTTGACCCACATAAAACAGCATATTTGAGTGTGGGCAAAAAGAGAGATGAGTTTTGGAAGGATCTTCACTTGTTTGATGTGTGGAGATAGTCTTGGGAAGTGGGAAAGCACTGACTTTATTTAATCTCTCCTAGAGAGGAGCTTCAGAAGGCTCTTAAAAAAGGAAAGGTCCTTCAGTAAGCACATACTTCTATGCTCTCACATCATTGGTATTTTCCAGTGTAATAATGGCGGGGGTGGGGAATTTCCAGGAGTAGAGTTATTGGGTACGATGGACAGAAAGAAAATATAGGAATAAATATAACTTGTCATTCACAAGTTGAGCTTTTTTTAGAGTTTGAATATTTTCAATAAATTTTCTTTGGATGAGGTC
>NW_006434369.1:1074736-1076673 GCF_000325575.1 Pteropus alecto
TACTCTGATCTGATAAAGACCACAAGAAATCAACAGAGCACTGCACTGAAAACAAGCATAATGCATGTATGACCTACCTACCTAGTGCCATATGTCTCTCCAATCTCACGCCCCCCCAAAATTAATTAATTAATAAACCGTGTTTCTTTTGAGATGCCCAAGTTGTCACTGCATGTCAGAAAAACTTGGGTCTAAACAGGTACTTAAATCTAAGTGTAATCTTTAATGGTTATTAAAGCAAATTGAGCTTTTGAACCCGATGAGGTATGCTCCTTTGAAATATTAGCATCAATCTGGAGCCCAACACAAAAAAGAAACAAGGGGGAAGATTCTGGTTGAGGAATCATAAAGGAAAAGAATTGTCTTGCTGGCTGGTAACATTTCCATATGGACACAAGCAGCAAAACAACAAAAGATCAAAGAGCAACCCAAAAAAGAAGGGAGTGTTCAGTCTCATAATTGTGCATGTGTGTGAACACACAGCCTTCTGTAAGGATAATAGCAGAAACATGTTTTTGCAAGGGAGGTTCAATGTACGCCAACTAATGGGGCTGCTTGGCTGAACCTCAATATGCAACAAACCACTCTTCATTTGTAAAAGATGCTACTGATTAATGGTATCTCAAATTTGTAATAATAGTTAACAGCTGCACAAGAGGAAAATGTTCTCAAAGAATAAAATCCCATGTGCTTCCAAACTTCATCGTAATTACTCCATTTGTGGTCAAGTGCTATCAACCCATTTTGTGGCCGAAGCCCAAAGGAAGAAGACTGCTCACCTTGACATTGAATCTGAGGCTGAGTTGAGAATGAACAACTCATAATCCCAAACTTTAAGTGTCAGCGTTAAATACGAAAGTTTTTTTTTGAGTGTCTTTCGCAGGCACAATCTCAGTCTCACATTCTAGATTCTAGAGAAATCTCAGCTTTCTCTAGGCATTGCTAATTCATGAAATTGCTCATTTTCCTGTCTAAATAGGTTTGTGAGCTCTTTTTCAAAACACAGCCTCACTCTACATTTACGATACTCTACCCCAATTGAAAAGTTTTAAACAAATTTAATATTTGGTAATAATGATGTATCTTTAGTCACTATTAACACATAGGAAAAAGGTAACATATTAAATAGAAGTAATGATATGAGAAAATGCAGAAAAGCATGGTACATCTCACAAGAGAGCATTAAGATAAAGTCACCATTTTTTCAAGTCATTCAAAGACTTCTTTGGAAAAATAAATAGAATAAAGTCGGAAGGTATCCTTTTCTGTCTGCATTCATTCAGAAAACAAAATGACCAAGACACAACTCTTAACACCTAATTATGTATTAGATTTAATTTTTATAGTTAACTGGGGTTTTATATTCTCAAAGTCATTTGTAACCCTTAATTAATCTATCTTCTTCAGTCCAGCTCCATTTCCAGATGAGAACACTGAGGCATGTAGGCTGATTTTACCTCCTGGGGCTAAATCAGAAGTTCAGTTCAGAACATCCAAGTAAGTCTCCAAGCAGAACTAATATGCGAACAATGAACTCGGGACTGGACTTTTATTCTACAGCTAGGCTCACTGGCTTGGATATTTTTTAAATGTAAGAGCATGCAACATTTTATCCCCAGATGTAGTTTTTTTGTTAATAAACTTTTCACTATAGTTTCTCTTTTGCTATAACTGTAAGTCAAATATAAGTAAACACTTTTCCCCCTTGCTACATTCCTTACCTCCCAGTTCTTCTGCTCACTTACCCTCATTTGGAGACACAATATTCACTTCCAGAATAATGTTTCCTTAGGATTTGTAGAATTAATTTGGTTAGTGTGTGTGTGTGTGTGTGTGTGTGTGTGTGTGTGTGTGTGTGTTAGGGCAAGTGTGGTTAAAAATAGTATCAAATTAAAAAACATCAGTTTAAGCAATTTTATAAAGCTTAAAAATGTCAC